>NC_090265.1:796727049-796947049 GCF_040414725.1 Anabrus simplex
GGTCCGCACTGAATGTAGTTTTAAAGGCTTAAGTGAAACTCTGTCTTGACACACATTAGCGCTCTTAGTGGTAAAAAATGCAAACTGCTAACCTAATCGGCCGGATAACGATGACTAAATAAAGGATTGTAATTTTTAGGATTAAATAACCGATATATTCTCATACTTTATTATATTTTATTTACCTACAATTCGTACTCATATCCCTAGGATGTTTTCAACATTGAGTTGCTTACATGAAGTGTGGATTTTTTAATACTTTACAAGTTTAATTCTTAAATCGTTTGCTGTTTTTTGAAAAGTCTTTTGAAGTCTTCAACATTCTTGAAAGTGAACTAAAACATGTTGTAATTGGTCAAAGAACTGACAAGTCTTTGACAGAATTGATCGATGAAATGGCGTATGGCTTTTAGTGCCGGAGGTGTCCGAGAACATTGTTCGGCTCGTTAGGTGCAGGTCTTTTGATTTGACTCCCGTAGGCGACCTGCGCTTCGTGATGAGGATGAAATGATGATGAAGACGACCTTTCCGGCTCGATAAAATAATCTTTGTTTTATTTTAAAAACAATTTTCAATTTATTCCGTTCAATAAATACATTAATTTTAATGTTTTTACCCATTTAATTTGTTTAGAGAGGATGATAAGTTGCTTTTCGTCGCAGCGACGCAGATAGGTCTTATGGCGACGATGGATGCCTAGGACTGAGAAGGAAGCGGGTGTGGCTTTAATTAAGGTACAGTCCCATCATTTGCCTGGTGTGAAAATGGGAAACCACGGAAAACCATCTTCAGGGCTGCCGATAGTGGGATTCGAACCCACTTTCTCCCGAATACTGGTCGCACTTAAGCGATTGCAACTATCAAGCTAAGTCAGATTGTCTAGTTGTACTTCCTCTTACAAAAAAAAAATCACCACCACCACCACCACGTTATTCACAAACTGTAGTAACGTTTTTATCATGTCTATTTGTGAACAAAACTAGACTGAGTCTTCTAAATCAGTCGCGCGTTCCCCCGCTGAGGCGCTGCGTTTCAAAGTGTACTGAGTGTGTGAAATCAACTGCTCAAAGCACGACACGTGCGGGGAGAGGTTACATTGTTGTACTAAATTTGTCATTGTGACATTTAAATTTGACCCTAAATTACCTAGCAATATGTAAATACTTAGTGTATCACTGGTAGTTTGTTAAAAGCAGCCTGTGATAAACAGACTCATTTTTGTGACGTCAAATTCCCGTGCATGCAAGCTTGCGGAGTGAGATGTCGTGTCAGAACGGAATACTAATTTCTTAAATGCAACCCATTCACAGCGTAATTAAGTATCATGGACGCGGTGTCGTTAGGCTACCTCCGTATCATTTCCGGTACAATTATATTTAACTGATCTGAAGGGCTACACTGCTTAACACATCAAGACATTTAGAATGGCAGGCACTGACTTTTTATTTGAGGAGGCTCTTTGTCACATACATACAAGAAATTATTCCCGACATGTCGAGAAAGGCCAAGAGAAAGATTTTGAAAAGAAACTCGCCCGCTACAGAATCTCAGAGTCAGTAATACTCAACTAAAGGATCGGAAATTAAATCTTCGACTGCAGCGGAGGCAACAACGATTCGCCAAAAATAAAAGAGGCAAAATGACGTAACTTATGCCGTGGTCCAGGAGAATTTGGTAGTCTCGAGGTTTGCTTCAAAGCTCTCAGTGAAATGTTCGCGGATCAGGACCTCTAAGCCCGAAAGCTACGGACACAAGTTGTGACGTCGGCCGTGAAAGCCTCAATGGCTACGAGTGGCAACGTAGTCTAGACACTCGCAGGAGATCAGGCATGCGCAAAACGGACATGGGGGAGGTCAGGTGGCGCTGTTGTCGAGTGTAGTGCGCATTTGATGGGCATCTAGTTGGGATTATTTTTACTGCATGGCGTTGATGCGAAAAGTGTTGATTTCACCGCTCTACAGAAGGTTTTCAAAAAGCGCTCGTGGATTAAAATCGAGGTTGCCCGTGGCAAAAATGCATCGGAATGTTATCGAGGATTATGTGAAATCAGTGGCGAGAATGCATTACCGTATCGGGCGGTTACACGATGGGCCAAGGCGTTCCGTGAGGGTCTGAATCAGAAAGCGGATTTTCACCCCTTGAGTGGTCTCGTTTCCACAGACCATTGATGGGGTATCCAAGAATTATGCGTAGAGGCATGTGTACTCTGCTCATTACGGCGCTCCGTCGCTGTCATCAAGAGAGAACACCTTGCCAACGGTCCCCAACGTCTTCCCGATATTTGGTAAAAGGTAATAGACTTCGCGGTGACTACATTGAAGGAAAGTAATGTAATTGTACTTGTTAGTCATGAAATATTGTGTTCTACCAATATTACCAGTACTTTACTTACAGCCCTATATATGCAAAATTAAATGTACGAAATTTTATTTTCTTTCTGTCTCTTGTTTCCTACCCCGCTGTGGGTGGGGGCGGTAGTGTAACACCCCCTGTCTGTCGTAAGAGGCAACTGAAAGTGGCCCGAGGTGCTCTTAACAAGGAGCGTGGTTTGGCGATCACATGGCCCTTAAATGAGTCTTGGAATTACTTCCACCTCCCTTCCTCAACACTTGTTATTTTCCGACCCCGACGGTATTAGAGAATTTGAGGCCTAGGATGTATTCCATTTTCACGCCCTTCATGGCCCTTATTTTTCTTTAACCGATACGTTCATATCTCGATGTGTCGATCTCTTCCAGTTTCGTGGTAATAGTTGTACTTTCTTTTAAAACAATAATCACCACCACCACCACCACCACCACCACCACCAACACCACCACCACCACCACCACCAATCCCTTCTTTCCTTCTTTAGCGTATATGTAATGTTAACTATTTTATTCCAAATTTCCGTTCTGGATATTCAAATTTTTACTTTTTTTAATTTCGTAAATGATACAAATTATTATGAACGCTACCATTAAAAGCGGGATTTATACGGTCTACTTGTAACAAGAGCTACTCTATTTTCATACAATTAATTGTAATTTAAAATCATCGTAAACGTTTACAATGTAAACGTGTATTCAAATTGTATCAGAGCGAAACCTCTATAAACAGATAACTGGACTCCGGATTGTTAAGGAGAAATTGGTGAGAATGCAAACTATTTTGGTTATTGGGAGGCGTTGTCTAGGCCGCTCATTCGTTATGTAGTGAGAGTAACATATATTCCAGTGGTTCTGATGGGCCGAACCCTAATGTTTATGCAAAGCTCATAGCATAACCGTTGTGCAGATTAGACTATGATCGCTTTAGTAAGTTTGCTCTGCAGATAACCTACATACATACATCTTCATTATACTCTTATGCCTTTCAGCGTTCAGTCTGCAAGCTTCTGTGTATTTACTAATCGCCACCACAATCCTCTATTCGTAAGTAGGTCTCTGGCCCCGTTATAGTTCTGTATCTCTTATCATTTAATCGTTATAAACTGAGTCTAAATCATCAGCGTTTTCGTCTCCCTCTAATTCTCCTACCCACCATACCAGAGTCCATTATTCGCCTAGGTAACGGTGGTGGTGGTGTTGATTACTGTTTTAAGAGGAAATACAACTAGGCAACCAGCCTCACTATAGCACTAATTAGATAGAAAAATGGAAGGGTTCCAACACTTTGAAATATGAAGGCATCGGCCAAAGGAAGGCAAGGACCACGAAAGGGGTGAAAATGAAAGACTCCCTAGGCCTCTAGTGCTGTAATACTTTCGGGTTCGGAAAAGAACGAGAGGTGACCAAGGGAGGTCAGATAGGATAGGTGAAAGTGAGGAGCCTGGCACAAGTAATTGGTAGCAATTTCAGGACTCATCTAAGGAACCCGTGTTCGCCAACCCACGCTCCAAGGTTGACATCCCCTGAGGCCCCTTTTAGTCGCCTCTTACGACAGGCAGGGGATACGGTGTGTGTTATTATACCGGCCCCACCCACAGGAGGATCCTACGTAACCTATCATCCTCCATTCGCCTCACATGACCCCACCACCGAAGGCAGTTTATGCGTACAGCTTCATCCATCGAGTTCATAACTAACTTAGCCTTTATCTCCTCATTCAAAATAGCCTCCTGCTATTCTTCTCACCTGTTTGTACCAGAAATCATTCTCGATAATTTCATGTCTGTTACTTCTAACTTACGAATAAGATATCCTGAGTCCACCCAGCTTTAATTAATGTTAAATAGTTTACGAATATAAGCAGGTGAATATATGACATATAAATTTATAATTAATATTATATTTTATATTACAGGGTATGTTAAATATGATTATGAACATTTACTTGCACAACCCTGACACTTCATCCTCGAGAACGCGACAAATGCGCAGAAAATATTTCTGTCTCTTTCTGTGTGCGAGCAATCGACAAGTTACGTGCCAGCTACTGTACTTCTACCAGCAAGAGTTCTGTGATCTTCATAAGCTCTATATTCTCAAGAATACTTCCCCAAAAGACAGGAAAATGCAATTTATCATAATTTTACAGGCAAAGGTCTTGTGTCAGCTGCAGTCATCCATTTTAGCGTCGATATTGCGAGTGAAAAATGTATGAGGCCGGAATATTCTTAATATATTTAGCAACTCGTCGTAAACCATACCAGGAAAATATTTTACATCTCTAGCACATTTTTGTGCGGAGCGATGACCTTAAGATGTTAGGCCCCTTTAAATAACGAGCATTATCATCATCATCATCATCATCATCATCATTTTGGTGCTACAGATAGTCTATATTTGCTCTGTCAGGGACAAGTCGGCTGCAGTTAACTTTTCTACCTTTAAGGAGCTGGTCTCAAGGGAGAACCCTGGTCGCCTCATGTATAGTTGAGAAGTATCGATTGTTAGCTTTCAATTGGCAGCCCCGTCCCACGGTGCACAAGGATTCCTGGAGGAACGTGTTGCTGGGAATTATTCATTGTTCTCGTTTCTACTGAACTCTTTCCATCCTGGAACAAGTGGGACAGAGGTAACTGGTATGGACGAGGTCCTAGTACTGCGTGCTGGGTCGTAACGTACGCTTGCTGTACACTGGCGGCCATAATTCTGGAAACGTTTTGCATTTGCACTGTATTGCCACAATATGTGTGCTTATTAGCACATGATCATCATTTAGTAATATAGAAGCTAATACTGATCTGCAGTAAACATAATTTGACCTTAAGTCTGTGGTAATTACAATGGCTATAGGAGATACAAACAAGGTGATCCGGTATGGGAGAACTGGTGATGGTACAGTGCCTGTTGTTATCAAAGTACGCCAGAAATAAAAGTTTAGTAAATGTTACAAAACACCCCCAAGAATTGATAGATATCCTAAACTAAGGGACGTGAGAGCTAATTGAAGATTATCATCCAGATATCGCAAGAATTCATCAGGAGTGATCCAGTAAATTTGACAACATATTAGAATTGATATTTCTGCCAGAATATTTGTAAGGTAATTAGATCACTCACGAAAAAGTCATTTTTCAACTAAAGACAGCGTGAAAGCATGCAAAAACGTGTAAAAATAATAGCTATTGGACTGGTGATAATTAAGGTTATCCAACAAAGATTTGACATAACCTTACTGTGAAGAGATTGCAAAGAATGTCACATAAAATCTTGTTGAGCATCACCGGTATTTTCACAGTTACTAGGTTTAGAAAATGCTTTGCTTACCATAAGACGAATGAATTATTTTCAATGTATATGGATCAATTTCAAATTGGTAACACTAAAAATTAAATTGAAAATGAAAATTGCCTTTCTTTTTGCAAAGTTTCCAGAATTATGGCGACCAGTGGAACTGAATGATGCTGTGCCGTCGCCGGTCCAAACTTGCTTCATTGAACGAAGAACATATAATGTATGGAGATGAATATAACTCCATACTGAGTAAATTTTATGGAATGACACCGTGCAGTGGTATGGTGAGTATTGTTTCTAGGGAGGAGTACAACTAAACCGGACCAGAGCGCGGACCACCCACCATCCATCGGTTTAAGGAAGTGCCCCCCCCGCGGGAGGTGCAGGAGGTGCCGGAAAACACTGCGCTGTAAATGCTCCTCAGCCAGTCTATAAATATTTTGTAAGTGCTAATTTGAGTAGGCCTACTTGCGATGTTTTCTTTACATTCACCTGATTCACGTTCCCAGTTCAGAATAATAATAATAATGGCGTATGGCCTCCGGAGAGGCCGGGTGCAGGTCCTTTTGCCGTAGACGGCCTATTAGGCGACCTGCATGTCTGTGATGGTAAGGACCCTACCTAGGATGATTAATAATGCTGAATACGTCACACACACCCAGCCCCCAAGCCATTGGAATCAACCAATTAAGGTTAAAATCCCCGACCCGGTCGGGAATCGAACCCGGGACCCTCTGGACCAAAGGCCAGCACGCTAACCATTTAGCCAATGAGCTGGACCCCAGTTCAGAAGATACTTGAAAAGAATCGTCATTCTTTCTTTTATTGCGAACCGGTACAAGATAATTAGTTATTTTGTTCATTTCACTTCTCTTGCTTGTGAACCACGTGCACCCCTTGCTCCTACTAAATAACTACGAACTCACTTACCTCGACAGCAAAGAAAACGTGCCTTTCAAATTATTTAAAAACAACAAAAGCAGTAGAATTTAACCATACATTAATTCCAGATTAACTATGACGGTTAGCTATTTTCTAGTTATTTGCTGCTACGGTCCTATTAACGGCACTTGGTGCAATAAAGATACCTTTAGAGTGTCCGTGACAAGAACACTTCGTTTGCTGAAGACCGAGAAAAATCAACGCCCTATTCTATTGTATTCCAAAAATGTGAAAGGATAAAAAAAGAGTAAGGGAAAAATTATCTCCCTTTTTCTTTAACTCCGAACTGACGGCACGAAATGGTTAATAGAACAAGAATGATAAGTTAAGAACGTCAGATTACGGAAACTTCAAACATATACTTGTACGCATTATATCTATAGAAACGTAACAAAAGGGAACAGGTGGTGGTAGTTATGATTATTGTTATAAGAGGAAGTACAACTAGGCAACCATCCTCTATGTAACACTAATCGGAGAAAAAATAATGGAAGGAAGTATCGGACAAAGGAAGACGAGGGCCACCAAGGGCGTGAGAATGAAAGGCTCACTACTAGGCCTCGAGTGCTCTAATACCGTCGGGGTCGGAAAAGAACAAGAGTTGATCAAGAGAGGTCGTATAGGATAGGTGAAAGTGAGGAGCCTGGAACAAGTAAGTGGAAGCAATGTCAGGACTCAGCTAAGGGCCCCATGGATGCCAAACCACGCTCCCAAATTGAGAGCCCCTAGGGCCCCTTTTAGTTGCCTCTTACGACAGGCAGGGGATATCGTGAGTGTTATTCTACCGCCCCCACCCACAGGAGGTCAAAAGCGGACAAACAACCTTGATTTTAACCCATAAGCCAACACTTCAGAGGAAATGTGATAGGAGTATTCCGAATAATATCCAATTCTTTTCTTTCTTTCTTTTGAGAATAAAGTGTTGGCACTGCGTACCGTTGCGTACCTCGACAAAGAGGCACTAAAATAATAATAATAATAATAATAATAATAATAATAATAATAATAATAATAATAATCCTCTTCTACCGCTTTCCTCACATCTGTGGGGTCGCGGACGCGAACTGTGTCGCACATGTGGATTTGGTCCTGTTTTACGGCCGGATGTCTTTCCTTAGACCAACCCTATATTGAAGGATGTAATCAATACTGCGTGTTTCGGTGGTGGTTGGTAGTGTAATATATTATTTGAATATGAAGATGAAAGTGTTGTGACAAATCAAACACCCAGACCCTGAGCCAGAAGAATTTTTCGGACGCGATTAAAATCCCCGACCCGGCCGGGAATCGAACCCGGATCCCTCTGAACCGAAGGTCTCACCGCTGGCCATTCATCCAATGAATCGGGCATCGGGCAATATTAATAATAATAATAATAATAATAATAATAATAATAATAATAATAATAATGCCCGCCTTCTTGGTGTAGTGGTAGGTGTGATTAGAGACACCCCCGGGGGCCCGGGTTCGATTCCCGGTTCAGCCACGAAATTTGAAAAATGGTACGAGGGCTGGAACCGAGTCCACGCAGTCTCGGGTGGTCAAATGAGTAGACGGGATTTCGATTCCCTTCTCAGCCATCCTGGAATTGGTTTTTCGTGGTTTTCCACTTCTCCTCCAGACAAATGCCGGGATGGTACCTAACTTGAGGCCACGGTCGCTTCCTTCCCATTTCCTTGTCTATCCCTTCCAGTTTCCCTATCCCTTCACAAGGCCATTGTTCAGCATAACAGGCGAGGACGCGTGGACAAGGTACTGGTCCTTCACCCCAGTTGTATCCCCTGATCCAAAGTTATCCGCTCCAGGACACTGGCTTTGGAGCGGTAGAGGTGGTATCCCTCCTTGAGTCCGAGGGGAAAACCAACCCTCGAGTGTAAAAGGATTAACAAAGGAAGAACGAGACGGAACGAAATAAATAAATAAATAAATAAATAAATAAATAAATAAATAAATAAATAAATAAATAATAATAATAATAATAATAATAATAATAATAATAATAATAATAATAATAATTCAAATGGCAGACCGACATTTTTCCGTGCACTGGAGGAATTCAAAGTAGATAAGAAAACAAGAGAATTAATCATTAAGGATGAGGAGATTTTGGGAGAAGAAAACGGCGACGGCATCAGCTAAACAAGTTCAATCCCGCTCCTTAGTCGGGCATTACGAATAATAATAATAATAATAATAATAATAATAATAATAATAATAATAATAATAATAATAATAATAATAATAATAATAATAATAATAATAATAATAATAATAATAACTAGTTGATAACCGGCGTGCGCTACTACGCCTCAATAAATAAAAGGTGCTTTTAATTAAATGTACTTGATGCAAAAAAAAATTGTTATTTATATTTTTAATTATATTTACTTATAATTTCACTTACGAAACAGAGAAATAATTGATTCAAATATGTTCTATTTGTTTAGATTCTTATTTATATTCATTTTTTCAAACTATTTCTATACGCTTACATAAATAGCGATTCATTTGCATGATGCATGTTCAGTGCAACGCGAGTGGATACATGACATTCATTGTTATTCCATCTGGTGCGAAAATGAACAGATTCCTAGGCATTGAGTTGCCTGGTTACACAACAGTACATCTCGATCACGGCATGTTGGATTTCAAATAACAGGCAATGAGTTGCCTAGTTATATGAACCTCCTAGCAGGAAAGGTACTTCATAAAACATGGCGGCGTATTCCCCTATGTACAGCATACCATACCGGACTGTTATGATACAGAGTAAGTCACCTGGCGACAATCTATCTATGAAAGGTAGATTCAAATCTTTGTGCGGCTTTGTAATTAAGGGAATTACATAACATAAATATATTTCCGGTGACTTTTCAAGAAATGAAAGATTTTTCGTGTGCTGATGAGACGATTTGGAAGATTTTGGTACAAACCGCACCTTTTAAATCTATCTGGTTTAAGAGCTTGAATTTTGTGAGACGTACACGTTAGCGTTTTATATATAGATAATAATTCAATAATGATAATTTCACTCTGGGATATACTTAACGATTTATGGTAGCTCCGATCACGACATAGTACAGGCACGCGCTGTACGAATGTTGGAAACGCAATCCCTGGGTAACTTTGGTGAAGTATTTCAAAAAATCTGTATCATACATTAAAATGAACATCTGCGTCATTAATTTCCAATTTGCTATGACGTTGAACAAGCTATTATATTATCATTCAGGGTAGAATTGATCATTACAGCGTTAAAATCCCATTCCCGTATTTGTTTCAGGGAATATCATAATCTATAAAACATTTTGGTAGAAAAATAATCCAATCGTAATGGTTTCTGCACAGATGTTACAAAGACTTGGAATACAAGACTAAGCTGTATGGAAATAATCCATCTGGCATACACATCAAACAAAGCATGAAACATTTCACACCGTTTATTATTCAAAAATACACTTGCCTGGAGCAGCTTGTCGGTTTTAAACATTAACGTCGGTTGATTCCGTTCAGCGTCGACTAGTGTTAGTACTCGACAGGCTCTGAAATATGCATGAGGCTGGCGATGCGAGGGACAAACTGCTCATGAGAGGAATTCAACCCTGTTTAAAGTGCACCCATTGCGTCAGAGCGGGCTTGGTAAACCACCGTCGTTCATTAGTGCCTCTCACGATCACAATTGTGAGCTTCTCTTACTCCCGTTTGGTTGAAATTGAGGACACAAGATGAATTTTTGAGGATCTTCATCTTCTAGAATTTCTCAGAAATTAAACTTCTATTATTGTTGTTGTTGTTGTTGTTGTTGTTGTTGAACCCTGGTCTTAATGTCCTACAAGCGCACGGTGACGTGACATATAGGAGCGCGAGGGGCAGTCTCATTGCTGAAAACCTACTTCTTTACTTTTCAACCGAGCTCGATAGCTGCAGTCGCTTAAGTGCGGCCAGTATCCAGTATTCGGGAGATAGTAGGTTCGAACCCCACTGTCGGCAGTCCTGAAGATGGTTTTCCGTGTTTTCCCATTTTCACACCAGGCAAATGCTGGGACTGTACCTTAATTAAGGCCACGGCCGCTTCCTTCCCAATCCTAGCCATTGCCTATCCATCGTCGCCGTAAGACCTATCTGTGTCGGTGCGACGTAAAGCAAATTGTAAAAAAAATAAAAATAAAAAAAAAATTTCGAATCGACGTGGATTACACTGTTCGACAAAAAAGATCCTATTTCTGGAGGAAAATGTGTGATTCTTATAGATATTTTAACGCTAAATAAAAATCTGGTTTTAATTTTCATACATCAGGGATAGTTTTAAGAGTAATCCGATTTTTAATTTCATTCAATATTGTCGTATAATTGAAAATCCACATCATGTTTCCAGTCATTCGACCGGTTCAGGAATGGAATGAATGAAGCCCCCATCTAGTGGCGAGGATAGGAATTGTGCCGTATGCCGAAGCCTGTCGCACTCCTCTGGGGCAATGATTGGTGAATGACAGATTAAATGAAATGATATTGGAGAGTGTTGCTGGATTGAAAGATGACAGGGAAAACCGGAGTACCCGGAGAAAAACCTGTCTCGCCTCCGCTTTGTACAGCACAAATCTCACATGGATTGACCGGGATTTGAACCACGGAACCCAGAGGTGAGAGGCCAGAACGCTGCCGCCTGAGCCACGGAGGCTCTGTTTCGTATCATTATACTCGTATATATAGTTTAATTTAGATTAATAGACATACTGACAGAAATTGAATTAAGGGAGCCTGTAAACATTAGGAGAGTAACAGAAGGTGATCGTTCAAGTGCTTACATAATGCTCTTAGTTTTTAACATTCATTTGCAGGAATTTTGATCTTTATAAATGTTTGTAAATGTTTATGTCCATCTCTCTGGTGCAGTAGTTAGTGTGATTAGCTGCCACCCCCGGAGGCCCGGGTTGGCCGGGGTCGATTCCCGGCTCTGCCACGAAATTTAAAATGTGGTACGAGGGCTGGGGCGGGGTCCACTCAGCCTCTGGAGCTCAACTGAGTAGAGGTGGGTTCGATTCCCACTTCAGCCATCCTGGAAGTGGTTTTTCGTGGTTTTATCACTTCTCCTCCAGGTAAATGCCGGGATGGTACCTATTTTCAGGCCACGGCCGCTTCCTTCCTCCCTGTCTATCCCTTCCAATCTTCCCATCCCCCCACGAGGCCCCTGTTCAGCATAGCAGGTGAGGCCGCCTGGGCGAGGTACTGGTCATCCTCCCCAGTTGTATCTCGACCCAGATTCTGAAACTGCCCTTGCGGTGGCAGGGTTAATTCCCTTATGTCGGGAACCGGGTATTAGTGCTGTTTTCAACATTCTTCTAACAAACTACCCTGCACCAAATTAACACACAGCTTCTTATACACGACAACCACTTGTGGACGGAGAATAACACTCACCGTATCCCTTTCCTGTCGTAAGAGGCGACTAAAATGGACACCGTGGGTTCTTAACTTGGGAGCGTGGGCTGGCGAACACGCGGCCCTTAGCAGTCCTGCCATCGCTTCCACTTAGTTGCGCCAGGCTCTTCACTTTCGTCTATTCTATCTCACTTTCCTTGGCCAACTGTTGTTTTATCCGACCCCGATGGTGTTAGGTTCTAGAGGCCTACGGAGTCCTTCATTTTCGTGGCCATCGTCTTTCTTTGACAGATACCTTCGTTTTTTTAAGTGTCGGACTCCTTCATTTTCCCCTCTGATTAGTGTTACTAGAGTTGCACTTCTTAAAACCATCATCATGATGATTATCACAATCACCATCATCATCATCATCATCATCATGGATACGCGCATCTGTGGGTCACGTTTACACAATCACCAGCCCTTCTGTCACGCAGACTAATGCCATTTTCTTTGCACTCTCGCCGAACATTCTTAAATCTCTCCTTCCGCCGAAATATCCCGTGCCTTCCCGGGCTCATCCCTCACTCCCGCAAACTTCCTCCTAAATGTTGTTCCGTCCTGTATCTCTTCCTCCTTGCCACCCACTTCTGTTATGTCTTTGTGCGTCTGTGTAAGCCAACCAGGCTGTGTTTTCCACTTTTGTCTTAGAAGGAGTATTCTGTTGACCAACCTCTCTTGATTCTTCCTTTTAATGTGTATGCATGTGTTTTCTGGTTTCAGCAAGAGATGGCGCTAGCAAACAGTACGCAGCGTCTGAATTTGACACATACGTCATTTAGTTCGTTTGACATTAACCTACCAACACACACAAGCTGAGTCCGCCAAACACTAGCGTCTGTGTTGTATCGTGCAGTGATCATGTCGACGACTGTGTCTGAAAAAAGAACATCTGTTGCATGTATTGCTTTTCTTAGTTAATCTAAAGGAAAAGTCTATGGAAAGTCATTGTTTGCTGGCAGAAACATATGGTGAAAACGCTCCATCGATTAAACAAGTGAGACATGTTTTCGACAAATCGATTCGGCAAGTAGACCATGCTTTGCGTCTGGTAGGAGCAGAGCGGTATTGTGTATTATGAACTATTGAAGCCCGGCGAAACCGTTAATGCACAACGCTATCGCCGACAAGTGATTAACTTAAATCACTCATTGATCGAAAGACGACCGGAATGGGCCAGAAGACATGGCAAAGTGATTTTTGTTACACAACAATGGGCCGTCTCACACAGCGAAACCAGTGAAAGACACCTTGAAATCACTCGGATGGGACATCCTTCTGCAGCCGCCGTACTTACCCGACCTGGTGCCATCTGACTATCACCTCTTCGTATCAATGGGGGCATGCGGTCGCAGAGCAGCACTTCAGAAATTTCGAGGAAGTTGGAAAATGATAGTGGTAATGGTAATCATACTGTTGGTCAGTCTTGCTTGGCGAATTCGTGTCACATGCCCATAAAAGGTCATTCTCCTTTTTCGAATGGTATCGGTAATCTTCTCTACGTGGGTGTATAGTTCGTGTTATGACGTCTTCTGTACTCCCTATTATCTTTCACGGGACTTAAGATCTTTCTCATTCATTTCTTTGACCTTCATTTTCTCGATCAGGCCTATTTTGTTAACTGTAAGACATTCTGAAAGTATAAGACCTCTGGACCGATGACACTGCAGTAATGCCTAAACTTTGCTTTGATAGGTATTGACCTCTTGTTGAAGATTCCTTTGGTTAAATGGTACATAATTTCCATTTTGTTCATCCGTAATGTAAATTACGTCTGAAATCTCATCACTTCACTTTCGAAGTGGTGTTGGTCAATGTTTGTTGAATGATTGTTCTGGTTTTGTTGTCTAGGCCAAATTTCTTTAAAATTCCGATCAGGATTGTAGGCCATGTCCCTTCGGGGCTGTTGTACTATGGGGGATGGGGAGTTGTGTGGTACTATCTATCGAGTCATATGCCATCTTGAAATCTATAAATGTCACCACAAATTTTCTCTGAAAAGTTTGGAGTCATCAGATCTCCCAGATACTTTCAACTTATCTACTCTTATAATTTTGTCTTGTCCTACTGAGAGCTCTCTGGTTGCCAGCTTGATATTAGTTAAACTTTCTGTATTCTCGGAAGTGATCTATCTGGAGGCCTGTCTTCGCTGCTGGTGCTTTAAGCTAGAAAACCTGTTCCATGGCTGTGTTTAAGGAATCGGAAAAATTGTAATATCATCTGCAAAGGATGGGCAATTAATATCAAAATTTTGACTTCTTGCACCCAGCCTGACTCCAGTTTGAACTCCTTGATTATTAAGTTCTTTGCTCCACTCACGGATGACCTTTTAAAGGACATGGTTGAAGAGTGGAGGTGATAGTCCATCCACTTGCCTAAATCCTATCTTAATTTCAAAGGCGTCTGAAATCTCATCACTTCACTTTCGAAGCGTTGGTCAATGTTTGTTGATTGATTGTTCTGGTTTTGTTGTCTAGGTTGAATTTCTTTAAAATTCCGATCAGCATTGTAGGCCATGGCCCTTCGGGGCTGTTGCGCCATGGGGGTAGGTGGTGGTGTGGTACTATATATCGAGTCATATGCCATCTTGAAATCTATGAATGTCACCACAAATTATTTATTCCAGAGCTTCAAGTATGAAATGATGGATTTGAGGTTTCCAGACTTGTTCGATGCCAGAACGTCCTTTCCTGAAACCTCCCCGATTTTCACCGATTTGTGGGTCTATTCTTCTTCTTCTTGTTTCGTATAGGCCAGCTAAGGACCACGACATTCAACTATTGCATTTTGGAATGGGCTTCGATGTTTGCCCAGTAGTTGCGCATCCTCAGGCTGTGTTGCTCCTTCCTCTCCTTTGTCCAGAGGGCGCCAGTGTTCTTTGTTGGTAGTCTGTCCTGGAACTTCTTATGTTTAGCAATCTTCCTGAGTGCTGTCCGATCCTTTAAGATTCCTTCTGTTATTCCCATTTCCTGTAGATCTTTATCCACTTCGATCAACCATGGTGACTTGGTTTTCCTATTTTGCCAGTAGCTGAGAATCCGGTTGGTCAACCTGGTAGGATGCAACCTGTAGACGTGCCCATAGAATGCTAGGCGTCTCTTCCTTGCTACATTCGTTATTCTTTCACAGTACTTGTAGAGCTCTTGGTTAGGCCGTCTTTTATAACTGTCCCTTTCCTTGATTGGCCCCAGTATCTTTCTCATTATCTTTCTTTCCTGGATTTCAAGTTTTTCCATGAGTCCCTTCCTGTTGAATGTTAAACATTCTGAAGCATATAAAGCTTCAGGGCGGATGACTGTCTGGTAGTGCTTCATCTTAGTATTACGAGAGAGACACTTTTTATTATACGTATTCTTGGTCAGTTGGTAGGCCATTTCAAGCCTGTTAACTCGAGTTGACAAAGCTGTTCCTTCAGAGAGATTGGATTCCAACCATTCTCCCAAGTACTTAAACCTGTTGGTTTTCTTGATCTCTCCCTGTTCCAGATGTAACGTACAAGGAGATTCACCGATGTTCGTGATGAATTGTGTTTTTTCGAGAGACACATGTAGCCCAACCTTTGCTGCTTGTTGTCTGAAAACATTTAATTGTTTCACTGAAGTTTCTATTGAATTAGATATAAGGGCCAGGTCATCGGCAAACGCCAGACAGTCAACATTGAGCTCATTGCGCTTATGTCCCAAATAAATGCCACTTGGAATCTCCATTCTAGTTAACTCCTTTCGCCACTCTCTTATTACTGTTTCCAAGGCACAGTTAAAGAGGAGAGGGGACAGACCATCTCCCTGTCTCTCTCCTGATTTAATTTCAAAACTTTCTGATATGGTTCCTCTGAACTTTACTCGTGACCTGGTGTTGCTTAAAGTCTGTTTGATTAGGATATGGGTCTTCTCATCAAGTCCTAGTAACTGCAAAATCTTCATAAGAGTAGGTCTGTCTACTGAGTCATACGCCTTTGTAAAGTAGATGAAAATGTCAAAGTATTTCTTACCGGCCATTTTTGCTTCATGTAATACTGATTGCAGATTGAGTATCTGTTCTGTACAAGAGCGTCCTTTTCTAAACCCTGCCTGGTACTCTCCTAATTGCGGGTCTAGTTGAGGTTCGGCTCTATTTAATAAGGCTTTAGAGAACATTTTGTATATGACAGGTACCAATGAGATTCCTCGATAATTATGGATGTCAGTCAAGTCTCCTTTTTTGTGCAAGGGATGAATCAATGCAGTGGTCCAGTCACTAGGTAATGTTTCGGTCTCCCAGATGTTTTGTAGAATTTCTGTCAGCTTGCTTACAGTCTTGTCTCCAGCCTGCTTCCATAGTTCGGCTACTATTGAATCTTCTCCGGATGCTTTGTTGTTTTTCAGAGACTGGATGATTTGTATTACTTCTTCTTTGGATGGTGGTTGTGAGTTTGGTTGCTTGATGTTGTCTCGGTAAGCAAAAAAGGTATCAGGTGATTCACAATTAAGGAGATCCTCGAAGTACTTGGCGAGAAGGTGGTAATTGTCAGTGTCATTATAGGCAATCTTCCCATCTGGTCCACGGAAATGGAGACTGGGTGGACTGTAGTGATTAAGGTTCCGTTTAAAGCCTCTGTAAAAGTTTCTGGTGTTGTTCTTCTTAAAGTCATCATCCAACTGTGTCTATTATTATTATTATTATTATTATTATTATTATTATTATTATTATTATTATTATTATTATTATTATTATTATTATTGCCCGACTCGTTGGCTGAATGGTCAGCGTACTGGCCTTCGGTTCAGAGGGTCTCGGGTTCGATTCCCGGCCGGGTCGGGGATTTTAACCTTCATTGGTTAATTCCAATGGCCCGGGGGCTGGGTGTTTGTGCTGTTGCCAACATCCCTGCAACTCACACACCACCCATAACACTATCCTCCACCACAATAACACGCAGTTACCTACAAATGGCAGATACCGCCCACCCTCACCGGAGGGTCTGCCTTACAAGGGCTGCACTCGGCTAGAAATAGCCACACGAAATTATTATTATTATTATTATTATTATTCTTATTATTATTATTATTATTATTATTATTATTATTATTATTATTAATGTAGACCTTAGTTTCTAGCCTCCGGTACTGTATGACAGTACACGACACTTTAATTCGTGGGCTAACACTTCAGTTAGCAAACGTATTCAAGAATGAGAAATATTCCATTGAGGCTCTGTAAGATGGATTGTGCTACTAAACCATCGGAGGAGTTGCTTCCTCTGTTAGCAGTCTAAGCATGTGAATTAGTACAGACACGCACACGCTGTGTACTTCCTCTGCCAGCCCCCACACGACAGCTCTGCGCCATTACTCTGCGTCGTTACAGCAACACCTTCACAAGAGGGGTGACTTTTCTCCATTTGTCTCTCTTTATCGGACAAATTACAACGATAATACCCCCAGGGTCTCACAGGTGTGTAGTTTTGGGTAGAGTCAGGTACTTGTTCTGGATGGTCTTTTCACCTTTAGAATAGGTCCTCATATAAAGTAAGTACAGGGTGACATTTGACACTTGACATTTGACCAGACAATACTTCGCGGTATATTGGAGGTAACGAAGTAATAACTGACACACATGATAGGTATGACATGGGGTTTTATTGACATCAAAATAAAGTACACAAAATGACCAACAGATGACTCTACACAAGCATATCAATCGAGGTTTGACAAAGACAATGTTCTTTATAACACATGTTCAACATGTCTGCCGTCATTCATCAACAATACCTGCAGTTGAGGGACAATGTTGTGAACATCACTCTACACCATATCCGTAGGTATGGTGAGAAAATGTCGTCGGATATTGTCTTTTAGCATCCTTAATGAGGTCGGACTTGCGACTTCAGGTAAGCCCACAACCAATAATCACACGGATTGTGGTCAGGGGACCGGGGGGGGGGGGCACGTATGACATGCCGTGACTGCATGTGCATCTGACGCCCTTTCTTTTCTGTTTTTTTTATTGTTGGGGCGAGTAAATGAAGAGTCCCCTTACTCATCTGTTTCCTAGGGCTACACAATGAGTCGGAAAATCTTTAGTTTACTGCACTGTCGGGGGAGAAAACAAACTGACTTGGAGGCGATAGTTTTCTCTAGCCAGAGCTAAAAACCCCTCTCCGCTACGTAAATTTGGGAAATGAATTTAGAGTTATTTAGTGAGAGTGAGGGGTGGTCAAACAGCCGAAGAAACGGTTCTTTTCAGGGTGAAATTTTGATTTGACTCTCTCACGACGGTTCCTTTTATACCGTACATGACTCTCATGCGGCATCACTAACGTGTTTCTGTCCAACGCCATCTGTTGGCCTGTTTGTGCACTCGTTGCTGATGTCAACAAAACCCCATGTCATGTCAAGCCTTTGTGGCCATTTGTTCCTAAACGTGTTGCTGTCCAGCGCCGTCTGTTGGTAAATTTGTGTACTTTATTTTGCTGTCAATAAAACCCCATGCCACGTCAATTATAAGTGTCAACTATTACCTCTCCACCTCCAATATTCCGTCAAGTATTGCTTCGTCAAATGTTAACGGAACCTAGGGTAACCCTGTACAATTTGTAATCTCCTCCCCCTCCATCTCTTCACTTTGATTGGAGAAGTGGAGGTACTTCCATAACTAAGCACGTGGCAATGTGAACTGTCAAACCTCGCATTCGCTCTCGCTAATCTTTTCGCGCCACAGGTAGAGTTTTACAAATGCTCCATTATTTAGACAAGAATTCCGAATGAAAGTACGGAAATAAAACGATAATAACTTTCTCAGCCCTCGTCAGAGGCTTCCCCTTACGATGTTCAACACACACTGCGTGTTCGGCCATGATGCTTTAATGAGCCCATCTTCCCGCTTCTTGAATTCAACAGCAGGAAGGCGACATGCGGATATGCTTATGAGGTGACACACATCTTTGTTTACATCAGGATGTTTTCCCACACCGACACAAGGAGGATTGGGAAGGAAGCGACCGTGGCTTTCAGTAAGGGGACAGTCTGGAGATAAACGGATAGTTTTACCTGATGTATGGATTTTAACGAAATTTTGTGGGAATATAAAAGTAGGAATATCAAGAAAATTTATTTCATATACAATTAATAATTTTCCCAATGAAAAATTGAAAATATTTTTGAAAATTTTAATTCCATTTCTTCCTTACATTCCTTACGAACATTCGTAATTAGGTAGATAATACTTCTTAAAAAAGCAATATCTATTGATTTTTCTGTACACAGTTTATGAAAGGAGAGATATTGTACTGAAGTTTGTGTAATTTTTATGTTTTAAAATTTTGGATTTAAAGAACCACACTACTTAAAAAAATTATACAATCAAAATTTCATTAATATAGCTGTCATACAAATTTTGTTACATTTAGCAGAATATTATGGGAGGAAAATTGGAATAATATGTAAAATTGTAATTGTGTTGTTTGAATATGAAGAGGAAATTGTTGGGACAAACACAAAGACCCAGTCCTCGAGCCTGGAGAATTAGACTTAATTAAAATCCCCCACCCGGCCTGTAATCGAGCAGACGCGACCCTCATTTCTGCTGTGTGTAGACTGGCAAACAGAGTATTATTAAAATGTTAAATTGTTTGAATTAAGGGAATAACTTCGTAACAAGAAAGAAGAAACATAATCCTTTCAATTTCAGCCTTAACATTTTTTTCGGCAAAATGACCAAGACATCGATTTTTATCTCCGGACTGTCTCCTTAAGGTCGGAAGTTTCCTGTTGTGAAAATGGGAAACCACGGAAAAGCATCTTCAGGCCTGTCGCCAGACGGGTTCGAACCTATTGTGTACCAAATACAACCCGATAGCTACGTGACTCAAACCGCGCAACTACTTGTTCGGTGGACATAATTTAAAAGTGTGATAATGGAGTGTGTCCTCGGGAGAGGCCTGGTGCAGTTATTTTGAGATGACGCCTTGTAGGTGACCTGCGCGTTTGAGAGAATCCGTCCTTAACCATTAAGAACACTGACGATGAAGACGGCACACATACTCAGGCCCCGAACCGTCGGAATTAATCAATTCTTCTCCCTCTACTATCGACTTTCTCACATCCGTTGGGTCGTGGATGCGAATGCGTCGCATATGTGGATTTGGTCCTGTTTTATGACCAGATGCCCTTCCTGACACTAACCCTATCTGAAGGGGTACCCTATTACGTGTTTCTGGGGTGGTTGGTTGTGTGATGTGTTGTTTGAATATGAAGAGGAAAATGTTCGGACAATCACAAAAACCCAGTCTCCGAGCCAGAAGAATTAGACTCAATTAAAATCCCCCACCCGGTCTGGAATCGAGCCCCCGACCCTCTGAACTGAAGGCCTCTACTCTGGCCATTCAGCCACGGAGATGGACATTATTATTATTATTATTATTATTATTATTATTATTATTATTATTATTATTATTATTATTATTATTATTTCTTCTTCTTTCATTTCATCCTCTTTGGGGTAGGTTGAATCAATCCTTTCTCTCTCTGTTGTTCGTTTCTTAGAGCCTAGTATTCCTTCATTCTTTCTGATCTTCGTTTCCTCTTGTTTTCCGAGACAATAGGTTTCGCTCTTAATGTACATTTGTCATGGAAACTTATATTTTCGTCTTTAGTTATTAGCCTACTTTAGCTGTTAATTCAAACAGTGACTTTTCTTTAATTTTTAATTCTGCTAGGTCTTTTTCAGTTTCTTGAAACCAATTGAGTTTTGTTTTGCGGTTACGGAAGAAGTCAAAGATTTGTTTGGTTAATCTATTGGGGTTCATTCTGAGAAGATGACTGTAAAAATGTATCCTTTTTCGCATAGTGTCTGAGAGTTTTTTTAATTTTCTTACAGAGTATTTCATTCTTGATGTATATTGTCTTATTATCCTGAAATTTTGGTCCTATGATCTTATTTAATATTTTCCTTCCTTTTAGTTTCCGAGGGCATGTTCTAGTCATAGTTCAAGTCTTTCTTCCCCCTGTGGGTGGGGGCGGTAGAATAACACTCACGGTATCCCCTGCCTGTCGTAAGAGGCGACTAAAAGGGGCCTCAGGGGCTCTGAACTTTGGAGCGTGGGTTGGCGACCACGGGGCCCTTAGCTGAGTCCTGGCACCGCTTCCACTTGTGCCAGGGTCCTCACTTTCATCGATCCTATCCGACCTCTCATGGTCAACTCTTGTTCTTTTCCGACCCCGACGCTATTAGGTTTGCGAGGGCTAGGGAGTCTTTCATTTTCACGCCCTTCGTGGCCCTTGTCTTCCTTTCGCCGATATCTTCATTTTTCGAAGTGTCAGAGGATGGTTGCCTAGTTGTACTTCCTCTTAAAACAATAATCACCACCATCAAGTCTTCCTATTTGACTCCCACAGACAACTTGAACATCTGGATGTTGGATGATGATTATAATAATGTAGGGAGAATGTGAAACCCGGCTTCGGCACGTAGCCTACTCCTATAGAATAATAACAAGCGGTCTGCTCAAGGCTTAACGTCGCCATCCGACGGCCAGCCATCGTCAACAATGCCGTATGACCCACCTCTCCTACCCTGTCCGACCATACAGACCTGTCAGCCTAACGACTGTAGCCACCAGGTGGAAATATTATTATTATTATTATTATTATTATTATTATTATTATTATTATTATTATTATTATTATTATTATTATTATTATTCGTTGCGGCTTTCTAGGATAACGTCAAGTCTTGTTCCATTCGGCAGTTTGGTTCGCTTTCTCTTGAGCCCAGAATTCCTTCATTCTCTGTGAGTGGGCCAGCTTGCGCTCCTCTGTCCAGGTGGTACCTTGTCTTCTTTTCGGCTGCTTGTCTTTGTTTATCCCATTCGTCATACCTTTTTTCGGAAGAAATATCCATTGAAGGCATCTTCGGGCTTTATATGCAGCATTTGTAGGTCTTCCTTGCTGTTCATAAACCAGGACATTGTGGTTTTGGGTTTAGAGTCAAAAATGTGAAAGATCTGTTTAGTCAGCATAATTCCGTCCACTCGCTTGAGATGACCGTCGTGCTCGTCTCATACGGATTGTTTATGTAATTTTCTCTATTTTACTGTACACTTCTTTGTTGGACGTTTTATAATGGGTTCCATTCTTTTAATTGGATTCCATAATACTTCTGATGATTTTGCGTTCTTTTTCCTCCAGTTCTTCGTGGAGACCTTTATTATCTTTTAAGGATAGGGTTTCGGCTGCATACATAACTACTGGCTTGAAACCAGTTTCATAATGATGTAGTTTAGTATTTTGGGGCAGGCATATTTTGTTGTAGATTGAGCGCGACGTTTGATAGGCAATTTCAAGTTTGTGTACTCGATCCTTAAGTGCTTCTTTGTCCGCTCCATTTTTCATTATGATCTCACCCAGATACTTAAATGTTTCTACTCGGTTGATCTCCCTGTATTTTGTCTGGAGATTTGCTGGGACATCTTTGATGTTAGTTTTTCAAAAGATATCTGCAAGCCAGATTGTTCAGCGATTTCTTTTAGAAGGTCAATTAGCATTTTAGCAGTTTCTACATCGTTTGACAGAATGGAAGTGTCTTCAGCAAACGCTAGACAGTCAGTCATGATCCCCTTAGATTTTGTTCCAATTCTCATAGGACTATAATAATTTTGTTCGCCAGGTCCTAATGATCTTTCCGAGCACGCAGTTGAAAAGCATCCGAGAGAGTCCATCACCTTTTCTGATTCCTGTTTTGACCTCGAAGGAATCTGATATGTATACTAGGAACTTTACTTTGGAATTTGTGTCAGTCAGGGTGGCTCTAAATAATGCCAGCAGTTTCAGGTCAACCCCGAATTCGTTGAGGATGTTTAGCAGAACCTCGTGGTCTATCGAATCGTAGGCCTTGTTCAAGTCAACAAAGACTGACACGTACTGTTTGGATGTGAGATTACAATGCCTGATGATCGTTTTGAGATTGTGGATCTGTTCAGCAGTTGAACGACCCTTCCTGAAGACCCCTTGGTATTCGCCTATTTGATGCTCGAGTTGGGCTTCTAAACGCTCCAGGAGAGCAAGTGAGAGAATTTTGCACGTTACCAGTAGCAGGGATATTTCTCTGTAGTTGTTGACGTTTTGCATGCTGACTTTTTGTGTAGCGGATGGATCAACGCTGTTTTCCACTCTCATTACTATTATTATTATTATTATTATTATTATTATTATTATTATTATTATTATTATTATTATTATTATTATTATTATTATCGAATAACAATAACCCTAGGTGATCTTTACTAGATGGCAGTAAAATAATTATATTATGCAAGTTCCTCTAACACCTTATATTCCGACCTTCTTTCTTACAAACTATGTAATGTTTAATATCGATGCAGTTATAATTTGAATATTCCATTCATAGGTCCATACACAGTTGGAATTATGATCGTGGAATAGCAGGAAGAACTTGTAGCGAGGATAATCAAAGGGAATAGGATTGTAATTACAGAGGGCCTTGCGTTCAATGATCAAAGTTCCGTTTCCACAGCCTTCTAACTACACGACTTTCTAACTAGATGGGAGCAAGCATTTGCGAGCTTCTACAAACCTTATTAAAGGAACCTCCGGTTTAAGTGCACTTAACCTTTATCTGTATATCTTGTAACAGCTACATTTTCTTAACGAACAGAGCCGTCACGGGCATCTAATTGTAAAACTTGACCTCATTCTTCAGGCTACTAACGTAATCTAACATTAATTATAGCTCAGTTTATTAAAACATATACCAATTCGTTGCTAATGCTAATTTTAATTGAAATAATCGAGGTTAATGTTACGATATGCTGACGATCGGTTCTCCGACAGAAAGCTGGCTGGATACCCAACAATTTCATCATGAGCTGTCATAGAACGCCAATTATTATTATTATTATTATTATTATTATTATTATTATTATTATTATTATTATTACAAATACATCGCAATTGGGAAATATCACGGTAGCGATGATCAGTGACAGTAGTGCGATAATAAAGTAAAGTTAAAACAAAATTATCAAATTACTACTACTACTACAACAAGAGTACAACAAACAATTCAATGGAACTGAAATATTAAGCAATACTTCTAGTATAACATTATAAATCCAGCATTATCATATACAGCTTCACGCACAAGTTAATTATTTCGAGTGCTTAACACTACGGCTTACAATATTATAGATTGAGCTTATTACTAGCTCATCATTACAACGTTATATACGAATTCACACTTACCTTAAGTATTTTAATATTTTACACTATGATTTACAGTAGATTCAGTGACCCAATTATTAACTATTATCTTAGCATTGTAAATACAGCACAAATTCACACATACCTTAAATAATTCAGATGCCTTAATACTACAATTTATAGTGGGTTGAGCGTTGCTTTAAAATATGCCACCATGTCACTGAAGAGACGTATCATACTAGAGAAATGTGAAGTGACACAGCTTCCCGTTGCTTTCCAACGGACCAGATAGCAATATTACATATCAGTCTGTCAAGCGCATAGAAAAATACGCACTAGTTAGCACTACAAGCCACATTTTCACACCATTCGTCACAGGAATTAGCTGCATCATAAAGAGTTGCTCTAGTAGGTAGCAACTACTGTACTCTTAAAGAACGAGACTTACACCGCCATGCCATACAATATGGTCGTCCTGATTGGCTTGCCACAGCAAGGATTTTCATTTAGATGACGAGTCGTGTGGCTCCGATGATAGGGCGCTGACCTCCTGAAACCAAGTAGTCCAATTGTATTTGAAGGTCCACGGGATCGTAAACTTAACAGAACACAAAACAACTCGCACGAGATAAAATTCAGATTCCTTCGCGTCTCCGAAAATCTGTAAAGGCTGTTAGTGGGACTTAAAATCAATTCAATAATTTATATTATTTTAACCATAGAACAGAAAGCCTCCCAGTTCTAACGTCGGCGATTTTTTTTTAAAATAGATATTTTTATTGTCTTCGCGCCCCACATTGCTGTCCATTGTAGTACCTTCCTAACTCGTCATAAAAGTGGTCGTGATGATCTGCTCATTCATGAGTAAAAAATTCAATATGGAGTCGTAAATTGTATGAGTTTTAGTGTTTTCGTGCTGCAGTTACGGGAAGGTAGCTATTCAGTATATAGTGTTGTGATATAACGTAAGTAACCAAGGCACTATATAAAGTCGACTAGTGAAATTACTTGTCTTTTTCCCATTTTAATTGTTTTAGATAAAGATAAGTATCCTAAGAGGAAACGATCCGCAGTTGCCTGCAAAAATTGTACTAATGCTTCAAGATACTGAGCGGGGAAGTGATGGTAATGAGTCGAGTGCTGAAGATGAAGAGGGAATTATAGAAATAGACAATATTGTACCAACTGATACTAATTACCAGTCTGTAGAGCAGTCAAATGAACAAAACAATACGAAATCCTATTAGGATCCAGAAGCCAGTGGAGATGAGTGTATAGAATCCTTTCCGAGAAATCCGAACATTATTATCCAGCTGAGTGAAGTACTTATAAGGCCGCTGCTGGAGATAAGACTTGAAATCTTGCAGTCTGATCTCCGGCTAGATTTAGGAGTTAAAAGTGGATCCTCTCAATTGTAAGCTGGATCCAGCGACACGAAGAGGACAATTTCCCACATATGTCCTTTTAAGAAGAAGGGAATGACGAAGTCACATTGTAGTCGGTTTTTGCGGGCGTACTGAAAAGAACACTGTGAAAATCAGTGTGAAAATTGCTCCCGATGAAGGAAAAAGTTATGTGCGTTTTTTGTGGATCTTCACAAGCATAAACAGGACCTAGTGGCATGAGGAGCACTAACTCGCTGCTATGAAGAGGTGAAAAACACCATGTTGCAGTTATTCTCTGATGGTGGCCAATTACAAGTACTATTTATAATTAATTATTAACAAACTGGGAAATATCCCGGTGGCAATGGTCACTTACAGTAGTGTGATAATAAAGTAAATTTAAAACAACCGGGCGAGTTGGCCGTGCGCGTAGAGGCGCGCTGCTGTGAGCTTGCATCCGGGAGATAGTAGGTTCGAATCCCACTAACGGCAGCCCTGAAAATGGTTTCCCGCGGTTTCCCATTTTCACACCAGGCAAATGCTGGGGCTGTACCTTAATTAAGGCCACGGCCGCTTCCTTGCAACTCCTAGGCCTTTCCTATCCCATCGTCGCCATAAGAACTATCTGTGTCGGTGCGACGTAAAGCCCCTAGCAAAAAAAGAAATTAAAACATAATTACCCAACAACAACAAAACTACAACAACAAACGTACAGCAATCAATTACATGAGTAATCCGATTTTAAATCTCTTTTAATATTTTCATATATATACAGCTTTAATTTGGAGTCATAGAAATACTGACAGAAATTTCATTAAGGGAGCCTGTAAACATTAGAAGAGTAACAGAACGTAATAGTTGAAGTGCTCACATAATTGTCTCACTTTTTAACAGTCATTCATAGGAATTTTTATGTTTATAAATGTTTACAAACATCTGGAAAGTATGTACAGAAATTTTCCACCACAATTTTTCATGTATTTTGTCTTTCTTTTGGAGGAAAGGAAGCGGCCGTGGCCTTAATTATGGTACAGCCCCAGCATTTGCCTGGTATGAAAATGGGAAACCACGGAAAACCATCTTCAGGGCTGCCGATAGTGGGATTCGAACCTACTATCTCCCGGATGCAAGCTCACAGCCGCGCGCCTCTACACGCACGGCCAACTCGCCCGGTCTTTCTTTTGTATTGAGCATCGTCCTTGTCCCGAATTATACTCCAGGAATAATCGACTACCAATGTGGGCATCCATTTCCCATCATACCGTTTCTCAAAGGTAGCTATGTCTTCATGAAATCTTTCTCCATGCTCTTCTGATCCATCGCTACAACTCTTTGGAAAGACGTTTAAATGCGAGTCCATTAAATGTTCTTTCAAGGACATATTGCATCCTAAGTCTCTGTAAACATTGATCATTTCTTTCACTAACTTCTTATATTTAGGGGTCTTTTCTTCTACCAAGGAAGTTTTGTGTTACTTTCTTTTCTTTTTCAGACATACAAACATATCGAGTAGAAATAAAAAATAAGATAATATTCACAGAAATACTCAGTTGGATATATCTGAAGAAGCCAAATGAATAAATTTTAAATTGGTAGAAATCGTCGCTTTCACACTTTGATTTTGAGGTTAACATGTCACTATCTGAACAGTAGCATCAGTGTCTTAAAAATAATAAGAAATAACATTGGCAACCATTTCTTTATGAATGTACCATATTTTCCGTAAATAATGATAACACATATGATATGTATGTTCAGATTATTGGAGAACTGGCCCTGATAGCGCAATGCTGATTTCAGATTTGAATTTAGAATTACATATTTTCATCCCAGAAAGAGAGCCCTTGTAGAATAGTGTTACTGTTATCTTCACACCTCCGTGAAATCAGGTTGATGACAGCTAGGTATTACTCCATTGCTACACCTTTGATGACACTTCCCGTTCTTCTTCCAAGATCTTTAATCTTCGAAAGGTCAGATTTTATTTCTGTTTCTCCTGCGATTCATCATCATAGAAAACTCACTCACTGATGAGTTTAGTGATATCTTCCGAATGCATCAAAGTCTGGATTATGGGTACTTAAGTGATTGAAGGATCTTAGCTTCGCTGCAATGCTGGTAAATCAAATACACCAAAACTCCTTGTCGTTGTTGTTAAACTTGATAGTTATTTCTCCCCTGAATTTCTCTATCTTTACGAGTGAATACAGTTCACTTGCTTCAAAAGGATGTGTGGACGACTTGGCCAGCCACTTGATGTTTAATAATAATTATTGTTCAATCTTCCTGGTATTTTTTTCAACAGACTGATGTTCGTTCGACATTCTTGCTGTTCAACTCTAAGTATTCTTCCTAATGCAGTGCTAATGGTCTTTTTTCTGACTTTAGAGTTAAATAAAAAATTACCATCACTGGGGCTCGGAAGTGCCTCCGTGGCTCAGGCGGCAGCACGCCGGCCTTTCACCGCTGGGTTCCGTGGTTCAAGTCTCGGTCACTCCATATGAGATTTGTGCTGGACAAAGTGGAGGTGGGACAGGTTTTTCTCCGGGTACTCCGGTTTTCCCTGCAATATTTCATTCCAGCAACACTCTCTAATATGAGTTCATTAATCATTCATCTTTTCTCCAGTAAATACATATATTTGATCCATATTTGAAAAAAAAAAGAAAATGAAATGAAACAAAAAATGAGACCAGTGCTTGAAAAATCCAGGAGTATCAAATTTGTGCAAGATAAGTGAAATATTGAAAGGGGAAAATTTTGATGTGAGTGTTTTTGAAGAGGAAGAAATCAGTTGCTTCAAGTATGAACCCTTAACATCCGTTGATGTGAAGAGTTCTCGATGTTTCGCAAGGTGCTGTCTGAAACCTGACGATCCTTTACACCTAAGAACCTGGAGATGACTTGATATGCTGCAAAGCCAACTGAGGTAAGGTTTGGGAATTCCACTTTCTGTAATCCTAGAGTGGTTAAACCAAATATGATTCCAGTTATACTAATTTCAATTAATTTCTCCAGGATGTCCATTGCGGGTTCGCTGAATTCATTCTAAGTGGAAAAAATATTTCATTCTAAATTCTGAAAGTAGATTTTTAACAAACATGGAATTTCCTTTTCAAATTATGTTAAAATATATATTGACTTAAAAAAGAAGTAATTCACTCGTGCATTTTTGCACTGTATGTTGCAAACCACCAGAATTTTGTATTTTTAAACATTATATTCCTTCATTAAATATGTAATTAAAAGTATTATGAATAAATTTGGATCGCATTTTTACGTCCGTTTTCCTAGGTTTTAGGTCTTTTTATATTTTAGGTCTTTTTATAATACTTTTATAGGCAATATTTAATTCAAATTCCCAACCCTAGTGATTACTAGGAAGATATCTGTTTCCTCTAGTAATTTTCTCTCATCGATATCTAAAGATAGGCTGGATTCTTGTCCAAATGGTGAGCGCACTGACCTTGTGTTCATAGGGCCCAGTTTCCGAGCCAGAGAAATAAATCAAACGTCATTAAAATCCAAGACTCAGCCGCGAATCGAACCCGGGGCCTCGATGCTGACTATCCACCCAAGGAGCCTGGCAAATTCACTTCTACTAATTTGCATACGATTCATCACACTACCACAGAAACAAGCAGTACTGTACACATCCTCTCCCCCACCATCACGTAACGCTGGCGTCGGGAAGGTCATCCATTCGTAAAACTGAGACAATTTCATGAAAAGTGCCGGTCCCAATACATTAAGAAAAGGCCCGGAAGATGACGATATCCAAAGAGAAGAAGACTACAACATACTGTACGTATCAGAGCAAAGCATTAATTGTATTCCTAAACCATTCGTAATACATTAACTTGGATCTGATAAGATATGCGCCGTCATGCGATACTTTCTGCTAAAGTTGTTTCACAAGGCGGCTCTCTGAGTCCAAATTGGTGGGTTCAATTATGGTTCAGTGTAATCAGTGTGCTGAAAACACCCACCTTCATGTACTTACAAGGGAAGGGCGCGTACCGGGGAGTCGCCAATCTTAGCTAAATTTTGCACAAACGTTAATGAGCCAAGTGATGAAAATACTTATTTCGGAAATTTACTCGTATGACCTAGAGAAAGCGTTAAATTTCGTATGTTTGAATTAGCGCACTCGGCTACACAGGGCCGCTACTCCATACCGTGTCCCCAACTCGCACTGTCCAACAGCTGATTTGACGCCACGCTGACACACGCTTATAGTCGTTGTATGGTAAAAGTGGTTGTTTCTATAATGGTAATCAACATAGGCAAACTTATTTTACCGTTGGAGGAAATATATGGAACATGTGGTATTGAGCTCTTATCCTCGCTTCGTTAGGTGTGGTTGGTGCAGAAATTTCTACCACGAGCATCATTGTTGCAGATTATTTCGTGTAAAACGTCTATTGTTATACTGATAAACCTTTATTTTCAATGCAAAAATCTTATTCTTATGCGTTTATTGACCCATATTTAATGCAGGAATTAAATACCACTACATCATCTTCGCGACGTGCTACGCAATGTAACTAACGGAATAGAAAAGGAGATGAGTGGCACGGTCCCTCGACGGGGGAACCCAGCCATGTGCGCCAATTCAAACATGCGAACTATAACGCTTTTTGTAGGTCGCATAAGTTAATTTCTGAAGTAATTTTTTTTGCCATAATTTTATTATTGGCTCATTTAACGAGTGTGAAAAATTGACGTAAGATCTGTAATTCGCCGGTACGCTCCCTTCCGTTGTTAGTGGTCAAAATACCTTCCTAGTCATACGAAGTTATAATTACATAGGATGTCTCTTTTTAAGCTCAGTGATTGTAGTTTCTAGCCTGTGTTAACGAAGCTTCTGACTGAACAGCCACAAGTAAGCAATACTCTACGTCATTTTCTCTACCTGACAATTGCCCGGACGGATCTCAGTTAATTAAAAGGTGAGTTCTATTTCCATATCCGATATGCACAGCTCAGTAACTCTAGAATTCTTAGCAAGCGGTCTCCTCTATTGTTAGCTGCAGGCGCTGTCAGCCTCATGTCATCCTGTCAGTTGGGGATTCAATGGGTATTACCGCTCAGCTGAGGAATATGAACCCGCATCTGTCACAAACTACAGAGTGGCGATGCAATGCAATCCTGTCGCCACAATGCAGTGTAAAATTAAATTCGAATGAGATATTTGAAGAGTTTTACTATTGGTATACAAACGAGGACGTCTGCAATAGCGGGGAAATTTAAACCAAGCAAATTGCTTTTCCAGGTCTTTAAAGACAAAAAACGGTGTTTTAATTTTGGGTGTTCGGAGACGAAACTTCTCTAACGAGATCTCTGCCTGGTAAACACAGTTTTAAAATTTATTTTTACAAGTTGCTCAACGTCGCACCGACTCATACAGGACGATGGGAAAGGAAAGGGCTAGGAGTAGGAAGGAATCTGATGATGATGATGAAGATGGTGATGATGATGATGATAATGATGATGATAATGATGTTCAAATGGCCTAAGAACTAGGTCATCAGCTCCTAATTATACGACGTGTCACGAAATAAAACGGTAATTAAAACTTCAAAATGTATGCACTGACCAGAATGTAAAAAACGACTGATGATGAAAAAATGACCATGAATCCAAAACAATCCATGAATCCGATTCAAAATGCCGCATTTTCTAGGATGGTGCTTATTGTCCAAAGGAGACCAAAATCCAGGTCACCGGCCGCTCACAGTAGTACTAACCACAGGTAATGTAAACTGAGGGTAAGTCACACATAATGGCACTACTCACAGGTAACACACGCCCATGATATTCCTCACATAAAGGTGCGACTCACAAGTAACACACACCCATGAGATTCCTCACATAAAGGGGCGATTCACAAGTAACACACACCCATGAGCTTCCTCACATAAAGGTGCGACTCACAAGTAACACACACCCATGAAATTCCTCACATAAAAGTGCGACTCACAAGTAACACACGCCCATGAGATTCCTCACATAAAAGTGCGACTCACAAGTAACACACGCCCATGAGATTCCTTACATAAAAGTGCGACTCACAAGTAACACACGCCCATGATATTCCTCACTTAGAGGTGCGACTCACAAGTAACACACACCCATGAGATTCCTCACATAAAAGTGCGACTCACAAGTAACACACACCCATGAGATTCCTCACATAAAGGTGCGACTCAAAAGTAACACACACCCATGAGGTTCCTTACATAAAAGTGCGACTCACAAGTAACACACGCCCATGAGATTCCTCACATAAAAGTGCGACTCACAAGTAACACACGCCCATGATATTCCTCACATAAAGGTGCGACTCACAAGTAACACACACTCGTGAGATTCCTTCCATAAAGGTGCGACTCACAAGTAACACACACCCGTGATATTCCTCACATAAAAGTGCGACTCACAAGTAACACACACCCATGATATTCCTCACATAAAAGTGCGACTCACAAGTAACACACACCCATGAGATTCCTCACATAAAAGTGCGACTCACAAGTAACACACACCCATGATATTCCTCACATAAAGGTGCGACTCACAAGTAACACACACTCGTGAGATTCCTTCCATAAAGGTGCGACTCACAAGTAACACACACTCATGAGATTCCTCACATAAAAGTGCGACTCACAAGTAACACACACCCATGATATTCCTCACATAAAAGTGCGACTCACAAGTAACACACACCCATGAGATTCCTCACATAAAAGTGCGACTCACAAGTAACACACACCCATGAGATTCCTCACATAAAAGTGCGACTCACAAGTAACACACACCCATGAGATTCCTCACATAAAAGTGCGACTCACAAGTAACACACACCCATGAGATTCCTCACATAAAGGTGCGACTCACAAGTAACACACACCCATGATATTCCTCACATAAAGGTGCGACTCACCAGTAACACACACCCATGAGATTCCTCACATAAAGGTGCGACTCACAAGTAACACACGCCCATGAGATTCCTCACTTAGAGGTGCGACTCACAAGTAACACACACCCATGAGATTCCTCACATAAAGGTGCGACTCACAAGTAACACACACTCATGAGATTCCTCACATAAAGGTGCGACTCACAAGTAACACACACCCATGAGATTCCTCACATAAAGTTACGACTCACAAGTAACACACACCCATGAGATTCCTCACATAAAGGTGCGACTCACAAGTAACACACACCCATGAGGTTCCTCACATAAGGGTACTATTTACAATCAACGAAGCCCATGGTGCTCCTCATATGGTGGTACTAATCACGGGCACCGGCTTCATTCGTGGTGTTCCTCATATAGAGGTACTAACCACTGGCCACATTTACTCATGGTGTTGCTCGCATAGTGATACTAATCGTAGGATATATATACTCATGGTGTTGCTCGCATAGCGGTACTCATCACAGGATACATATACTCATGCTGTTGGTCACATAATGGTACTAATCATAAGCAATGTAAACCCATAGGGTATGGCATATTATTGCACCACCCACAGGCAACACAGACCCATGGTGTTCTTCATATAATGGAACTACTCCCATATTAATCCTCCCCCGATGATACTAATCACAGGGCAAGTATACTCATGATGTTGCTCGCATAGTGATAATAATCGTAGGATGCATGTACTCATGGTGTTGCTCGCATAACGGTACTCATCACGGGATACATATACTCATGGTGTTGCTCACATAGTGATAATAATCGTAGGATGCATGTACTCATGGTGTTGCTCGCATAACGGTACTCATCACGGGATACATATACTCATGGTGTTGCTCACATAGTGATAATAATCGTAGGATGCATGTACTCATGGTGTTGCTCGCATAACGGTACTCATCACGGGATACATATACTCATGGTGTTGCTCACATAGTGGCACTCATCACAGGATATGTACACTCATGGTGTTGCTCGCATAGTGGAACTCATCAAAGGCTACGTATATTCATGATGTTGCTTGCACAGTGAAACCCATCACAGGATACGTATACTCATGGTGTTGCTCGCATAGTGATACTAATCGTAGGATATATTGCACCCGCTCACCTCCTGAGTCCCAGACTAGCATTTATCTCAGGGGTGATCAGTTCGAAAACGATAAAAAAAATTATATAAAGAAAAACAAAAAATATATATCGGCGCATCAAATGAACACAGGGATGAACGGGGCATGCAAATTTAAGGTTACGGGGGACGACTCATTCATGGATACAAATTTTTGACTCCACAATAGGACTGAGAAGTGACAACTTAAATTCCATGGGCATACTGGACTAACTACAATGAAAAGATATGGAAACTGTTTCCTATTTAAATTGCAATGAGGAGCAATTTATTCACTTATTTTGCATACTACACATGATGACAATTTTACATTGGGACACTTTAATCCTGAAAAATAAATGACATAATACTTGGATTTTACCTCACTACTCTGGTAGTGTAAAACATCTGGTGAATTCGCCCCATTTGGTTACTGGGGATCGAATTCACATCCGTATGATTGGACGTTTCACCGCTGGAGATCTTCTTTCGGAGACGAAGGCACGACAGTAACTTTTCACTGTCGTCTCCTCGTTCCGTTTGGACATGAGACACTTCCTGTATGTACATTCTGGTGAGCCGGACACCCACCGTGGAAAATGTTATCGCCTCGAAAAAAACGGGAATTTATAATACGGACAAACTCTAGCCTATTATTTCCAGATTCACAAACACGCTAGGTAGAGTTCATTATCTCAAAGCCTATTTCAATATTTACACTTGTCAATACAACAAGACGTACGGAAAGGTTCATTACTATGCTCTGACCATGATGACATGTGCCGTCCGTGGGTTATTTACGTCTCTACCGCTATCTCCCCGTGAAAACCCAACATGTGGTTCTGAGCAGTTCGACACAGGACGACTGTCCCTATCATATCCTCCTATGATTATTGAATAATATCATTACCATTCTTTATCTGATCATTATCATATTCTTTGACTACCATCAATTAATTTTATTATTATCATTAATTCCAATTATAATCCTGTATTTGATTATTATCATTTGTCATCCGGGATGATTATATGCCAACCCTTGCCGACGTTTCAAACGAAGGATCGTTCTTCCTCCTAATTTATCCGCACAATATAATGATCAGCTTCCTTATAAATATTATTATTATTATTATTATTATTATTATGATATTCGTAACAATGAATCATCGCCCATTAAATATCTTAATTTCCTTTCATCATAATTATTATTCTCAAATTACTATTGCAAGTTCTTTATCTTCTGCTCCTTCAACTTTTCATTATTATTATTATTATTATTATTATTATTATTATTATTATTATTATTATTACTATTATTATTATTATTATTAATAGTGGAAATCGTGATTATCGTAACCCGTAATCATCCTCGCTATAATACTTCAACTTCTCGCTCTTATTATTTTCATAAAAAAATAAAAAAAGTAGCTTCATTGGTTATTCTACTTCTCCTTCTTCAAATATTTTATTTATTATTATTATCAGTTAAAAATCTCAAAAATTTCATTTCTACTCCCAACATCATTATTATGTCCAAAATATACAAAAAAGTAAATTCTTCAAAAAAAAAGTATATTTTTTTTAAAAAAATTTATTATTATTAATTTTTAAAAAAATTAATTTCGCCTGTTACACGGTAGTTCACTCTTAATATGTTTAACGCATAACCCCTTTTACAATTCCGATTTATCTTGGCACTAAGCACTTGATTTAAGACAAGATTCACTTGGAGTATGATTATTGTTATTATTATTATTAAAAATGGAAAGATGATATTTTAATTTCCACTATTTAGAATTTAGTCACATATGTTAAATCCCGTTATGAACCACTAAGATCCGCTTTATATCGGTCGGGACAACACGGTATTCGGGACCGTACCTTCAGTTTCGTACTGCCGTTAATTTTATATTGGGGACACCTGTCCTCCCAAGACACATCTCACAACCTATGGCACATCGCGGCTGGGCAAATACCTCCAATGCCGGCGATTGCTAAACTATTCCTTCCAATTTGAAGTCCATTTCCTTTCATCGGAACTCTTCAAACATTTAATCTATAAATTAATCCTCGGTGCGTGGATTCTACCACTAATAACACCGGCATCTGTATTTTATATCATCTTAGGCCTTGAGATTCATCTATTTCATCATTACAAACAATACGGCTCAATTTATTTCACGCCGGATATTCGTCCCTCATGACTTCCAACTCTAAATATGGGCTCAAATCATTCTGGGCTTTTAACATATCGTGACCATTCTAATTCACGTGCCTTTATCGCTTTTAAACAAATTTTTAATGGTTAAAATAAAGTCCAAAAACGTAAAATCAAAAATTTACGTAAAATCAAACTGATTACGCGAATGAAAGTCATCTCCACATTGATTATTATTTGCACTAGCTAACTCACGAAGCACTGTCATTATTATTATACCTTAACTTGCAGACACACAAATATTATTATTATTATTATTAATTTACATTCTTTTGTCAACTCACAAACATTATTATTATTAGTATTTTAATGATCTTCCGTACGCAACACAAATTTTACATACTCTGGCTCTTTCATAATCTGGCTGTCAGGTAGAAAATATTCCTAATTAAACTACAAATGATCACCGCAGTGATAGAAAATCAAATAAATGGGTTAGCACAAAAAAAGAATTTAACACTTGAAATGAACTTAAGTCAAAGTATTACGAACAGCATGCATTAATTGAAAGAAATATATCCCACATTTACATTATATACAATAAACAAATACTCAAATTAATTAATCTAACCCATTATTACGTTAATATAAATTAGTTCGTCCGTCTACACAAAAAAATAAAATCATGGACTCGGGAGGCGGACCATGTTAAGTAACCATAATTAATTTACACTGAACCCCGTTTAGTCGCGATAACATCCCCCAAATATCAAAATTGTGTACTCATTCCTATGTAGAATTCCATTGTCTCGTAGCGGATGAGGTATAGGCCTTACGGCCCCATGGTGATCTACTCGTCCATCATGTCGCACAATACAAATTTAACACAATAAAACACTTCTGGGTGACTACCCATGATTAATACCTTATTATACTATTTTACACAAGAATACTAATAACAAAAAAACACTTATAGGTGCTCCTAGACCCCTGACACTCGCACAGTATAATCTTCATATACGCCCGAAACACACGTCGTGACACATTACGACGAAATGTCGTTCATTTGAACCGGCGCGTATCGCGTCTTCAACCGGCACTTCCTGGTTTATTTCTAAGCTGTTTTGATAATTGCCTAGCTCCTATAGTTCCCAGCTCGGATAGTTATTCACCGTCTATCTTGAGGTGTTTACTTCAGGCTCCGCACACTGCCTTCCAAAGGTACTATCGGCGTTCCGTTATTTATTATTCAATCACATGACATTTATTAAATTCAACATACAGTTGTACTGATTATTTACACTCGGTACTATGGATAATTTCACTGGTCGTATTCATTCTCCTGATAACTCACGTACTTTCAGCTCTAACTGACTTCAAATACGTCCCGAGGTACTGACTTACAGCGTCATCGTGTCAGAGTCTCAACTACTTCATCCGACCGGTCACAACTGGTGACTTCAAACGACTGGGGATTGGTAAAAACTGAGTGAGTGAGGTCCCACTACTGGACTTTTATGGACGATATGGTTTCCCGCCGGGTCAGCGGTCAGCTCCTGGAGAGGGGGGTTGGTTATCCTATATCGGCATATGCAGGTGGATTTGGATCTCTAGCTTTATCCTACTTAATACACTGGCGATACACATTCATGTGTCGTATTCTGAACTCATATCGTTCGGTGATCATGGAAATATCACTTAATTTCTGTCCTCCACCTTTCGCGCGCTAACTCGGCGTCCCTGATGGCGTGCTCATCTCGACCAATGGCGAGATAGCGTGGGTATTTTCCACGAATTCATTACTTTAATTCATTACGATTACAATTAATCAACATGGGAATGATATCACAAAAATCCCCTCTATTCAATTATGTGGTTGGAATAATTTAATTATTGTTATCGGAGAAGCTAACTGGAGTTCACTCTGAGTTTTTCTTATGTTGGTTTATCTGCGGGCCTATGATAAATTTTCTCATTGGTCAACACCGCTTCGGTTAGTTTGAAATCTCTTCCTTGTAACGTTGACAACACCAAATGCCTCGGGCGTGAAAAAACTGGTACGTCATATTCCCGGTATTGGTGATACATCTGCTCGCCCTTGGTCCGAAATATATACTCTTTCACTTCCTCGAAGTCATTACTTCGTTGTTGTGAGCTCTAGCTTTAATCCTCTTATCTTCTGGCCAAGAAACATTCTCCCCCTAATTACAAGCTTACTGTGGCGACGGACAGTCGCGATATGACTCGCTTATGTTGAAATCCTACCGTCCACACAAAACTGACACTGTATTTCATTTAATATTCCTATATATCTGTATTCATCTTCAAAAAAACCAAATCATGAAACTAGGGCCTATCTCATCAGGGTACAATATATACTCGTGGTGTTGCTCGCACAGCGGTACTCATCACGGGATACATATACTCATGGTGTTGGTCACATAATGGCACTAATCATAAGTAATGTAGACCCATAGGTTATGTCATATTATTGCACCACTCACAGGCAACAAAGACCCGTGGTGTTCTTCATATAATGGAACTACTGTCATATTAATTCTCTCCCGATGATACTAATTACAGGGCACGTATACTCATGGTGATGCTCGAATAGTGGAACTTATCAGGGGATACGTATACTCATGGTTTTTGTCACGTACTGGTACTAATCGTAACCAATGTAGACCCATGAGGTATCACACATTATGGCACCACCCACAGGAAACACAAACCCATGGTGTTCTTCATATAATGGTACTACAGTACTCCCATAGTAATTCTCCCCCGATGATACCAATCACAGACCCAGCTGCAGGCAGTAGCGGTACGTATTCCTCGGGTAGTAGTGATTATTACTCTAAGAGGGAGCACAACCAGGCAAATGCAGTAGTACTAATCGGAAATACCGTCGGCCCATGGTTATTTAGTTCTTCTTCCGAGTTGAACCGTATTTTTGTTTCTCCACATTCCGTGCAGTTTGCCGACGTTTCGATTACATTGCAGTATTCTTTGTCAAGGCGACTGATATAACCCTACTCGCTGCCTGGGAGACTAATAACGAATCACAGATTGTCTCATTGTTCCAGAAGTAATATCCATTCGCCTTTACAACAGGCAGGGGATACCGTGGGTGTACTCTTGATCTGCCGCTCACACGTCCCTCAAAAGCCAACCAGTCAAGTCCTGAGTGTCTTAATATGAGTCCTAGCATTGTATCTCTTTTTCTGGTCAAATATCGCCAAGCCGTTCTCTTCTCACCAATTCGATACAGTATCTCTTCATTCGTGATTCTATCTACCCATCTCAGCTTCAGCATTCTTTGTAACGCAACATTCCAAAAGCTTCTATTCCTTTTCTTTCCGAGATAGTCATCGTCCATTTTTCACTTCCGTACAATGCAACGCTCCAGATGGAAGTCTTTCTAATTCCTATATCAATGTTCGAAGTGAGAACATTTCTTTTCTTAAGAAAGACCTTCCTTGCTTGTGCTAGTCTGCATTTTATGTCCTCCTTACTTCTGCCATCGTTAGTTATTTTACTACCCAAGTAACAATATTCATCTACTTCCTTCATGACTTCATTTCCTAATCTAACATTTCCTGCGTAACAATATCATCGGCAAATCTCAGTATTTTGATTTCCTCTCCTTGGATTGTGATTCCCTTTCCAAATTTATCTCTAATTTCGTTTACCACCTGTTCTATATAAACATTTAAATGGAGATGGGATATATTATTATTATTATTATTATTATTATTATTATTATTATTATTATTATTATTATTATTATTATTATTTTAGAATTGGCTTTAAGTCGCACCGACACAGGTAGGTCTTATAGCGACTATGAGAGAGGAAAGGGTTAGGGGAGGGAAGGAAGCAGCCGTGACCTTCATTTATCTGATGTGAAAATGAGAAACCACGGGAAACCATCTTCAGGTATGCCGACAGTGGGGTTCATACCAACTATCTACAGAATGCAAACTCACAGCTGCGTGCCCCTAACCACACGACATTATTATTATTATTATTATTATTATTATTATTATTATTATTATTATTATTATTATTATTATTATTATTATTATTATTATTATTATTATTATTATTATTGTTGTATACGCCTCAGAGAAAACAACGTATGAGGTCAACATTTCTAGTGTATGGATTCATTTATAATTTAATTTACGTAGGTGATTATAATAATATTTGTTAAACCTAGCAGCTGGAATGTATATCACATTATTAAAATAGTACGCTACATCAAGCGCTGGAGGTAATATATTGCACGAGAGGTTTTGGAATGCATATAACTCGTGCTAAGTCGGTCATTAATTACTGTAGCTGCAGTAATCATTGGAATACCAGCAGACAGTGCGCCTGATAGATGACCTTCCAGAACCTGAGTAATGACCACCGCAATCCGTAGCGAACTCGATAAAGCAGGCAATCACTTGTATTTGTCACTTAAACGTGCAGGATAGAGAGTGTTCTTGTACCGAGGTTGTAAAGGAGGTAAAACCACGTGTTATTGATTTCGAAGTGTTGTCACAGATGCATGGGAAGGTGAAGTGGAACAATATGGAATATAATTTCATACCAAAAAAGAGCGAGATAGTAATCACATCTGGAAAGGAGGAGAGACCTACGAGAGGGATTATACTTGGAGGGGAACAGCTTAAGAAGGTAGAGAGTTTCAATAACCTGGGATTGTTAGTAGTGGTGATTTTTAAGAGGAAGTACAACTAAAGACTTCGGAAGTAACATAGAGGAACGTGGAAGAAATGATAAGGAAATATTGGAGCGTGGAAGACAAGCACAAGCAAGTAGAGCAAGGATGTCCCTCGGAGAAGCAAAAGAGTGATATACAGGACGTACTATTTTCCTATTCTGACGTGTGTAGCAGAAACTTGGATAGTGAGACAGAAAGCTGTGACTAGGATACAGGCAAGTGAAATGACACTTCTGAGAAGCAGGATAGAGTGACAGGAATGGGTAAGATGAGAAATGAGAAGCTTAGAAATATAGTACAAGAAGAGCCACTACAGAACAGTATAGAGAAATCTAGACTTAGATGGTGTGGACATATAAACAGAATGACAGAGGGAAGGATATCCAGAAAGATGCACGAAATTGAGATAACAGGAAAACAACGAAGAGGAAGAGGAGATGGAGAGACTTATGTTCCAAGAAGACCTGGTCAACAGCTGGAAACTGCATATGATGATGATGATAATGATGATGATGATGATATCAAAACTTACCTAACGTAATATCAAGACACATACACAAGTGGAAAGATTATAACGTTAATTGTTTTAAGTCCCACTAATAAATGTTTTTCGGAGACACCAAGTTGGAATTTTGTCCCACAGAAGTTCCTTTACGCGCCAGTAAATCTACCATCACGATGCTAACGTACCTAAGCAGCTTCAAGTACCGCCGGACTGAGCCAGGATCGAACCTGCCAAGTTGGGCTCGGAAGGCCAGCGCTCTATCATGCGAGCTTCTCAGCCCGGCAAGTGGAAAGATTGAGCATAATAAAGAAATTCTCGTGCGGAATTTTATCACCCCATTGCTCGCGCGGGGTAAAATATTACTCCACTCTTTCGTGAAAATTTATCATAACGTAAAACTAAAATTATCCTCTTTTCATGATATTTCTGAATAAGGACCCTATACATGAAGAAAACACATTTGATATAACTCTTACTATTGTCATTAAAAATACACCGTACAAAAATAGATATCTTACTTAACTTCAAGACGTCCGCCTCCGTAGCGTAACGGTTAGTGTTATTAGCTGCCGTTCTCGGGGGCCCGGGTTCGATTCCCGGTACTGCCAGAAATTTAAGAATGGCAGGAGGGCTGGTATGTGGTTGGAATGGTACGTGCAGCTCACCTCCAATGGGGGTGTGCCTAAAAAGAGCTGCACCACCTCAGGATGAGGACACGAGTTTACTTTTACTTCAAGACGGACAAATGTCGTCCATAATAACCCATGAGTTCATGCAGTTATAAAAACTAGAACTATGAAAACTGATTACAACTCATTACGGTATGAACACTGAAGTTTCGTATGTTTTACCCACTTTAGGTTTTCTGGTTGAAACATTCTTCACACACGGTACTGAAATGGTCTTGGGAGACATACTTTTCACATAGCACACAAGTGTTTCTGGTTTTCTATCCCGAATTCTAGGATGCACAGCGCATATTCTAGATGATACTCCTGTTTTTTTCAAGGGTGGCGCTGTGAAACACTGACTTCTTTTGAGCTTGGTTTGCCATCTCTGTCTCTCCTAAAATTGATCACTATTCATTGAATGAAAATGTTCATTATTCGTATAATGCTTTCATCAATACAAATTAAGCAATATCATTGGATACGTAATTTCACGAGTTTTCAACCTGGAGCCAAGCAAGTAGGAGGAGACTTTATTGTATGAGTCATTTTATGTGGCGCTATCGTGCTGCATTTAGCCACACCATCTCCTCTATAAATGAAGTATTGGCAGGGTCTGTTCACGCTCTCATGTATAGGTACTGATATCTTCAGGTCAAGTCACTAATGTCCTGTTCTGAAAGTGAATCTTGCTCTGATATCTCTATATTGTCCTCCTCGCCATCATCTTCCGGATCCACTAATTCTTCATCAAATTATTCAAAAAAAGTTTCACGCTTTCTTTCCTAGTCCCTGTTAATGTTCCCAGCTATATCAAGAATTATATTTATTGTTTACACTCAAGTAATTAGATGTCTCTGCAATAAAAACACAATCAAGAATGGAAACTGACAATCCACGAGTTTGCCAATTTAGATTCGCCGGTGCCCGCATGGAGCAAGATGTTACCCCTGTAAGATTTATCTCACTTCTGGAAACGTACGGACGTCCGAAGATTTATGATTTATGGGAGGTGCTACACAGTGTCCTTGAAAGGTACACAACAGCCGAGGTTACAATCAATGATAGAAAAAAATTGTCAAACGTTTTCCTAGTGTTAGGGTAATTTATTACCCCACGCGAGTACTGGAGGGTTTACTTTGTTCCGCTACCATCTAGCCAATATCGTATTTGTTTTTGTTGGTAATTCTTGGAAGGGCCTTGAAACATGATGGTCAGCAAGCCCTGTAATTATACTGTCTGGTAGAACGTCAGCCTGAAGGCAGATAGGATCCTCAAATAGCAACATCAAATTTTATACAGTTGTAGGGAATCTATGATATCCGATTGTGGTGCCAAAAGAGTCCATAGTAGTTTGCCATTGCCTTCCTCACTGGGCCAGCAAGTGCTATTTCAGCACGGTCAGCCCAATTTATAACATCCAAACGAACAATCGTGAACCGAATATCATTATTCACCACCAGCTTCCTTATTGTCACAACCATGGATGAGACTGAGACTTCGGTAGATGCTATATTTGGTACGGCCTGTGTCAAGAGACAGGTGCAAAAATACTACATTCATCAAGAAACACCAAGAGACACGCCGTGTTACTCTGCAACCCACCTAACTTTGAAGGCTAGTTCACAGTCGACGAGTATTCAGCCGGGGGACAAGACGCTGGCGTATTTGAACACCTTCAAATAATAATAATAATAATAATAATAATAATAATAATAATAATAATAATAATAATAATAATAATAATATATTTTTTAGAATCTGTTTTACGTTGCACCGAACCAGATAGGTCTTATGGCGACGATGGGTTAGAAAGGGACTAGGAGTGGGAAGGAAGCGGCCGTGGCCTTAATTAACCCTTTCCGGCCCTTAGCGCCCGAAAGCGCCCGACTGTTCATTTAGCCTTCCGGTCCTTAGCGCCCGAAAGCGCCCGGCTGCATTATCTGCATTCGTCTGCGATCTGTGCGACAGTTTTTTTAAATTTTTATCATCAGTGAAGTGTTTATAAGGCATTTTTGAACACGTAGTGCAATCTACAAGTCTTATGAAATAAAGGAAGAGAGATAATCTGTCTTGACGTTGCCTAGGCAACGGTCTTGAACTTCCGCGAGCGCGGGTCAGCTGTTTCATTCGTAAACATGGCGGGATTGAATATCGCGTATATTGAAACTGAGCTGAATATGGGCGAAAAAAGTGACACAGAATCCTTGAGTAGGGGTGCAGGTGAATTTTTAATGAGTGAATAATATATCAACGAATATAATTTTAGTGATAACAGTGATATGAATGAAAACGAATATCGCTAAATCGGACCTGATGGCGATGCCACGGCAGTTCAGGTAACACAAATATTACGTTTCGTTACTCCGAATGATTAAATGGATGGTGTTGAACCTGCGCATAATTCGGAAAGAGTATTAGGGGAAAGAGATTGTTTTTTACGTATGTTAGGAGGAGAAAAATTATTCAGTGACATAGCCTTGCGCATATAACAATGCAGCCGTCAAACAGTCGCATTCCGGTAAGATAAAAACAGAATTGGAAGACACTTGCCTAGATGAAATAAAATCTTATATACATGGGCGTCATTCCACTTCCAAAATCACATGATTATTGGTTTTGAGGTATTCAGACAACATGGGAATGTGACAAATGCAGACTGTCTCTGTGTCGAGTATCACGAGGATGGGTGGGTGGAGGGGTGAAAAACACATTATGACTAAATAAACAGAGAAATGGATGTGATGGTATATTTTCCAATGTTATTGAAAATTTGAATTCATTGTGATCAATATTTTTTACTGTATTTAACTTTTTCTGAAACAATACGGTCTGTTTCAGTTTTTGCTAAATAATAGGTTGAAACCTGGGGATAAGCGGAGTGAAAATGCGGGCGGGAAAGGGTTAAAGTACAGCCCAGCATTTTTCTGGTGAAAATGGGAAACCACGGAAAACATCTCCGGGGCTGCCGACAATGGGTTCTCATAATAATAATAATAATAATAATAATCATAATAATAATAATAATAATAATAATAATAATAATAATAATAATAATAATATTTAATAATTTGATTATTATTATTATTATTATTATTATTATTATTATTATTATTATTATTATGATTATTATTATTATTATTATTATTATTATTATTATGGCTATTAATGTCCGGTGATGGTGGTGGGTATCATCTGCCATGTTGTGGTGGAAGATATTGTTGTCTGTACTGTGAAGGAATGTTGTGGACCGTATGCAAACACTCAGGCCAAGGAAACGAAAAATTTACGATTGAAATCACATGTGACATCCAGGAGTCGAACACTCGATCCGAGACCCCAAGGCCAAGATACTGACGATGCAACCATGGTCCTTGATTGTCACACATTTAAGTCCCGAAGGTAACTCATCCCAATCTAGGCAATCTTATATTATTTTATTCAGTAGCCGAGATAAACTTTGAAATGAGGCCACAATTTTTGTAGCGTTATTGTGTATTGGAAAAGTAAATTGAGAAGTTGCATGTTCCTCACCGCTCACCTGGGGTTACCTCTGTGTTTACCCGTCAACCTGTCCAGCCGTATGATCCGCTCCTGATTGCGCTGGGAGTTAACTCCCGAACACACACGAATTGCATTCACCATAGGATGTGATGAGACCGTGCATAACTTAGTAGTCTACCCCATGACGCATGACAGCTCACGTAAGGAGGCAGCCGGTGATCTCTAACTTGCTGTACAGGTCGTACTATACCAGTCAGTGATCTTCAAGATAATTAAACTATGAGGATATTGGCTGTAGACACATTAAAGGATTACCGCAGGGCAAAATTGCGAAACCGTGGCGTATCATTTGACTGCAATAGAAATGTTTATTTGGTGCTCGGGCGGGGGGGGGGGGGGGTTCATGTCCGTAGAATTACTGAACGTTTACTGAAATGTTCAAGAACTCGTGTACAGGGAAAGATTCTGATACTGGGCGTCTGTCAAGAAATTATGCTTTTCTATGGGTAGATCATGGAGGTAACAATAAACTCCGAAAAAGAGAGGGTGATCGGCAGGTTTTTATTCTAAAAACCCTTGACGAAGTGAATGGATTAAATGAGACTGTGTAGCTTTTGTGTTTTCAGAAAAATGGTTTTAATGTAATTAATATTTACTACCAGAATGTAAGAGGATAAACACTAAAATTTCTGAATTTTATATTAACAGTAGTGAAACACAATACGATATTCTGTTGATTACGGAAACATGGATACAATTTCATGTTGTTAACAGCAAACTGTTTATTGGGGATTTTAATGTGTATAGAAAGGATTGCGGAAGTACAAAGAAAGGAGGAGGGGCATTAATAGCTGTTAAAGTTTCTATAGTATCAAGACAAATAACGCTAGATTTTGGTGATACTGAAGCAGTTTGTGTAAAATGATATTGGATGGTCACAGTTATGTAATGATGTCAGTGTATTTTCCACCTGCAACCAAATTGGAAACATATTTGGACTTCTATAGAATGTTTGAAGTTAATAAGGACCTTTTAAATTTAGATCTTATTATAGCTGGTGACTTTAATTTGCCATTAATTACTGGTGAGCAAAGTAATCTTGTAAATGTTTGAACAGCAAATAGATCCTTAACTGAGTTTATGTCACTCTATCAGTTGCACTTGGTCAATAATGCAAATTGAAATACAATTGATCTTATTTTTACGAATGTTAACATATTAACAGTATATATAGAGATGATTGCCCCTGGGTTAAGTAGGATAGTTATTATCCTGCAATTGCAATCACACTATTTTAAACAGACGGCTGATATCTTTCAAATGTATAAAATGTTTGAGTGAATGGATTTGTCTAGGATTGTATAATTTACAGACGCTGACCAGGCTGTTGAGTATTTTCATGCTCAGGTATACTCCGTATTTTGTGAAACGGTACCAATGGAGAAATTTCACACAAAGAAAAATATCATCCATGGTTTTATAAAGACATAATAAATAACTTGAAACTAAAGGACATCCATAAAAAGCTAGGGAAGTGTTCAGAGTATAGTAGGGTAATATTTAGCCAGTTAAGGATAGTAACGAAATGTATGATCATTAAAGCGTATAAGAATTATATTTATAGACTTGAAGAGAATATAAAAAATGACGTCAATCAGTTCTGGAGCTATATGAAATGCAAAAGAAATGCCAAGGAAGGTCTGTAACAGGGCATAGAACTTAACAATATCTTACTTGATAATAACAAAAGTATAGCTGATGGCTTTGCAACCTTTTTTGAACCGGTACATTCGAAACCTCCACAAACCTATGATATTCCGGATTCATCTGATTTATATATTAATTATCCGTTATCTTTAGAATTCTTGGTTGAAAAGGAATATATGTTACTTATTATAAAATTAAAACCTAAAATGTCATGTGGAATTGATGGAATACCGCTGTACCTACTGAAAGCATGTTCGAATGTGTTGGATTTCCCCCTACGAGCCTTATATAACATTGTGATACAAATGCAAACCTTTCCAAAAGTATGGAAGATAGCGAAAGTGTGTCCAGTTTTTAAATGTGGGGACAGTAAAAATATTAAAAACTATCGCCCTGTTTGTATTTTATGTACACCGGTTAAAGTATTTGAGCAAATAATGTGTACGCGTATATTTAATTATGTGAGGGTCGGTATACATATTAATAAGCATGTTTTAATGCCAGATAGATCAACTACGATTAATCCACTATAATTTATACAATGTGCGTATGCCGTTTTCAGTAATAAAGGAAAATTCGACGTAATATACACAGATTTTTCTAAAGCCTTCGACAAATTAGATTTTAGTGAGAAAATTTTCAAGCTTTGGTCTGACCCCTCCTGGGATAAAACTGCTTGCATCTTATCTTAGTGCACGGAAACAATATGTTTGCTCTCATCGACATGAGTTTTACGCATACAGTGTTAGTTATGGTGTACCACAAGGGTCTAACCATGGCCCTTTATTATTTATTTTAGATATTAACGATTTGCCCACTAGAATTAGGTTTTCTCAATGTTTATTAATATTGGTGATGTCAAACTTTATCAAGAGATTAAAAATGTTGATGATATGTTAAATTACAATATATTTTTGGATTGCTTTTACACATGGAATATTGAAATGTTTGCAACTGAATATAAATAAATGCCGTTTCCTTCAGAATTCATATAAGAAAGATACACTGAATTATAAATATAAAATGAATAATGAATAACTCAAAGGAGTTCACTCTGTTAATGCCTTGGGAGTAATTATTACAGGAAATTTGTCTTTCAAGGAGCATATTAATACAATGGTTAATGATTCCTATAAGAGACTGGGTTTTTAATTAGAAATTCAAGAGATTTCACTAACACGTATGCACTAACCTCATTGTTCAATAGTATTACACGATAAAAACTTGATCAAGTTGAAAGAGTGCAGGAACCCTTTTTAAGATATCTTTAGTATAAGAAATATGAGATATTCCCTCTTAGAAATTATGTTCCATATGAATTTCTGTTGAATGAATTTATGTATCGCTAGCCAGTAGGCATATAGTAGCTTACAAATATGTCTCTATAAGATTGTTAATGCATTAATTGACGATAATAGCTTACTTCATGAGTTATACTTTAATGCTAGAAAAGGAAATTTAAGATTTTAGCAATTGTTTATAACTGCAGTCTCCAAAACTGCATTTTTTAAGAACTCTCCGTTTATCAATATATGTGAAACATACAATAAAATTAATAAATATCATATAGATTTTTGACTTTGCTTATGAATATGACACATATGTAAATACAAAATTAAAAGAATTGTACTCGAAGAAGTGATTTGTTTATATGTATAATATTTACGTGATTTGGTTATAATTTTTTTAACTGTAGTAACAGATTTCTGTATATGAGATACAGTTTCATCCATTTCATACAGAGTATTATCGCCTCATTTAAAAAGCATTTTCATATTTTGTTATTTTTGGTATAAATAAAAAAAAATAATAATACCGAGCTGGGTGGCTGTAACGCGCTACGGTTGTGGAGCCAAGCTCTGTATTCACGAAACAAGTGGGTTCGAACCCCACCGTTGGCTGTCCTGTGGTTTTCCATTTCCACTTCCAGGTAAATGCCGGGACAGTTTCTATTCATTCTTTGCCGAATTTCATTCACCGTCATGTAATTCATCTTTATTAGCTTCTCAACTGACCGTTCTTGATGTTCAGTGGCCTCCTACACCGATACTAAAATCCAGCATCACTCAGCAACTGAGCTCAATCTTTCCAGTGTTGCCGTGAGCTAATTTACAGAATGTTTAACATGAGAACTCAATGAACTTCCATTATATTCAGCGTTACAAAGTCCTTCCGTGCACATAACACGGTTTGAGCCCGCCACTTTGGTGTAGTGTTTTGCGTGATTAGCTGACACCCCCCCCCCTCCAACCCCTCTACGCCGGGCTTTGCCGCAAAATTTGAAAAATGGAACGAGGAGTGGAACGGGGTTCCTTCAGCTCGGGCGTCAACTGAGTAGAGCGGTGAGAGTTCAGGTTCTATTCCCGCCTCAGCCATTCTCGAATTGGTTTTCCGTGGTTTTCTAATTCTTCTCCAGACAAATGCCTGGATGGTACCAAACTTAAGGCCATAGCCGCTTCCTTTCCTCTTCCTTGTCTACCCTTCCTATCTTTCCATACCCCCACAAGGCCTCTGTTCAGCATAGGAGGAGAGGCCGCCTATGGGAGGTACTGGTCCTCCTCACTAGTTGTATACCCCAGCCCAATATCTCACGCTCCAGGACACAGCTCTAGGCGGTAGAGGTGGTATTATTCGCTGAATCCGTGGGAAAAACCAACCCTGGAGGGTAACGGATTAAATAAAAAATAATAAATAATACGGTTTGCACCGGAGATAAAATTACGCGAAACTATATCAAGCTCAATTTAATTCAATGGCGGACATAATATGGCTTACAACGATATCACTAAAAAAAATTCACCACCAGAATTGTTTAAAATTCAACTGCAACCTTTGTAGTCATTCGGAGAAAGAACCTTGTACTGCAAGTGAATTAGAACTCAGAAATGCTATTTTGTTCTTCAAGGTAGAGTTTTATGCATTCTTATTTGAAAACAGAACTAAACCTACCGCTAGAAAAGTTAAGCTCCGTCGTGTTAATAATAAAACACGACCTACCTTTGTCCGACGAACTGTATCTCGTTCAACTTGCATCGATTATCTATACACAGAGAATCGAAAACTTAATGTGTAATTAAGGATGACATGCAAAGTAATTAGAACATTCGAGTACATTCTTTTTATCTCAGATGAAGAGCACTACAGAGAATGCTCCGGATTACGTCCCCTGTACTCAAGGATCCAAGTTCAAATCCTAGAACATCAAATTGAAATTTAAGGAAAATCTTGAAACCAATTAATTTAGTGACTATATATGAAAAGGGAAATTAAATTGAGATTTTTGTCGGAAATCAGTATAATTCACTAGCTGATCTTCTTATTCTTCTTCATCTCCCTCCTATTAATATTATAAAATGGAGATGTTCTTCGCGTACTGAAGTACCTGCTGGTTTAGCAACTGGATAGCTGAGATAGGAATCCTAGTCGATTCTGGGTTGAGCACTGTACCTGAAACTTGATGTGTCAAGAAGACGTGCATACAGCCTAAAAACCCTGAGCCAAGGAGATTATAATGACCTCAGAAGCACCTGAGATAAACTTTATTATTATTATTATTATTATTATTATTATTATTATTATTATTATTATTATTATTATTATTATTATTATTATTATTATTATTATTATTATTGGTTCATGTTGTGGGTTACTCTAGTTACGTCCTAGTTCGTGAACTATGAACAACAATTGAGTGGCCCAGTAAGTGGTCTTGAGAGTCGGGATACCAGTTGCTATGGAATGGGAGTGGGCATCTCGGACATATTCGGAGTCATAGCCCTTCTTGTGCTCAGGCGGCTATTACTATACAATCCACCGGTAGTTCCTAACCCGTTAGAAGAAAGATCCTCACTTGGACTATGTGTAAGTAGGGTAGCATCCTGCTTCATAAATTTACAGAGCCCAGAACATTTTAAGGAAGCCTCGGACCTATAGGAATAATGGAGTCCCACTCTCATTTGACAGGCGAGGGACTCCTTGGAAACAACTTGGCGAACGAAATGGAATTCGATGGGGAGCTATCAATATTAATGGGGCTTATGGGAGAAATAAAGTAGAACTTGTTGAGTCAGCAAAGAGGATCCATCTGGATGTGCTAGGAGTAAGTGATATTCGGGTAAGGGTAGATAACGAAGAAGAGATAGGAGATTATAAAGTGTACATGACAGGTGTTAAAAAAGGAAGGGCAGAGTATGGGGTAGGGCTGTTCATCAGGAATACTATTGCATGCAACATAGTTTCTGTTAGGCACGTATATGAGCGAATGATGTGGGTAGATTTGGCAGTTGGAGGAATTAGGACTAGAATTGTGTGAGTGTATTCACCATATGAGGGTGCAGATGAGGATGAAGTAGACAAGTTTTATGAAGCATTGAGTGACATCATGGTCAGGGTCAACAGCAAGGATAGAATAGTGTTATTAGGCGATTTCAATGCGAGAGTTGGAAACAGAACTGAAGGATCCGAAAGGGTGATTGGTAAATGTGGGGAAGATATGGACGCTAATGGGAATGGGAAGCGTTTGCTGGACTTCTGTGCTAGTATGGATTCAGCAGTTACGAATACATTCTACAAGCATAAAGCTTTCACCGCTACACGTGGGAGGCTAGGGGTACCAGATCCATAATAGACTATATCTTAACCGACTTCGAATTCAGGAAGTCTGCTAGGAATGTACGGGCTTTTCTGTGATTTTTCGATGATATAAACCACTATCTGATCTTGAGTGAACTATCTATACGCCTAGGATAGAGAAAGCGAAATCTGTCTGCAAACGAATAAGGGTAGAAAATCTCCAGGACGAGGAAAGTAGACAGAAGTACATGGATATGATTGGCGAGAAGTATCGAACAGTGGACAGTAAGCAGGTTCAGGGTATAGAAAGAGAATGGGTGGCTTACAGGGATGCTGTAGTAGAAACAGCAAGGGAATGCCTAGGAACAACTGTGTGTGAAGATGGGAAAAGGCGAACATCTTGATGGAATGATGAAGTGAGATCAGCTTGTAAACGTAGAAAGAAGGCTTATCAGAAATGGCTCCAAACAAGGGCCGAGCAGACAGGGATTTGTACGTAGATGAAGGAAACAGACCGAAACAAATAGTTTTTGAATCCAACAAGAATTCGTGCGAAGATTTTGGTAATAATCTGGAAAGGCTAGGTCAAGTAGTAGGGAAAACTTTCTGGACAGTAATAAAGAATCTTAGGAAGGGAGGAAAAAAGGAAATGAACAGTGTTTTGGGTAATTAAGTTGAACTCATAATAGATTCCAGGGAATCACTGGACAGGTGGAGGAAATATTATGAAAATTTGCTCAACGTAAAAGGGAAATGCTTCTGGCAGTGTCGTGAACAACCAAGTTCATGGGGAGGAGGGAAATAATGTTGGTGAAATTATTCTTGAGGAAGTGGAAAGGATAGTAAATAAATTCCATTGTCAAAAAGCAGCAGAACATAAAATTAGACCTGAAATGGTGAAGTATAGTGGGAAGGCATGAATAAAATTGCTTCATAGATTGGCAAACTTAGCATGGAGTTTCGGTAAGGTACCCTCAGAGTGGACAAAATCAGTAATTGCACTTAAATGATTGCAACAACTATCTAGGTATCTCATTCATTAGTATAGAAGGCAAAGTACTCACTGGCATCTTGGAAGGGAGGGTGCGATCAGTGGTTGAGTGGAAGTTGGGTGAAAACCAGTGTGGTTTCAGACCACAGAGGGGCTGTCATGATCAGATTTTTAGTACGCGTCAGGTAATTGAAAATCGTTACGAGAGGAATAGACAGTTGTAATTATGTTTCGTAGAACTAGAGAAAGCATATGTCAGGGTACCGAAGGAGAATATGTTCGCCATACTAAGGGACTATGGAGTTAAGGGTAGATTATTAAAATCAATCAAAGGCATTTATGTTGACAATTGGGCTTCAGTGAGAATCGATGGTAGAATGAGCTCTTTTTCCAAGGTACTTACAGGGGTTAGACAAGCCCTTTACCTTTACTGTTCGTCGTTTACAGGGATCATCTGCTGAAAGGTATAAAGTGGCATTGAGGGACTCAGTTAGGGGGAAATGTAGTAAGCAGTTTGGCCTATGCTGACGATTTGGCCTTAATGGCAGATTGTGCCGAATGTCTGCAGTCCAATATCTTGGAACTTGAAAATAGGTGCAATGAGCATGTTATGCAAGCCTTTCGAAGACTAAATTGATGTCAGCTGGTAAGAAAATCAACATAATTGAATGTTAGATTTGTGATACAAAGCTGGAACAGGTAGATAATTTAAGTATTTAGGTTATGTGTTCTCCCAGGAAAGTAAAATAGTGAGATTGAATCAAGGTGTAATAAAGCTAATGCAGAGAGCTCGCAATTGCGATCAACAATATTCTGTAAGAAGGAAGTCAGTTCTCGGACGAAACTGTCTTTCCATCAGTCTGATTTCAGACCAACTTTGCTTTACAGGAGCGAATGTTGGGTGGACTCAATATCTTATTGATAAGTTAGAAGTAACAGACATGAAAGTAGCGAGAATGATTGCTGGTATAAACAGGTAGGAACAATGGCAGGTGGGTACTCGGAATGAGGAGTTAAAGGCTAAGTTAGGAATGAACTCGATGGATGAAGCTGTACGCATAAACCGAATTCGGTAGTGAGGTCATATGAGGCGAATGGAGGAGGATAGGTTACCTAGGAGAATAATGGACTCTGTTATGGAGAGTAACAGAAGTGGAGGGAGACCAAGATGACGATGGTTAGACTCAGTTTCTAACGATTTAAAGATAAGACGTATAGAACTAAATGAGGCCACATCACTAGTTGCAAATCGAGGATTGTGGCGACGTTTAGTAAATTCACTGAGGCTTGCAGACTGAACGCTGAACGACATAACGGTATATAATGATAATATATGTTATTATTATTATTATTATTATTATTATTATTATTATTATTATTATTATTATTATTATTATTATTATTATTATTATTATTATTATTAATATACTTGTTTAATGTCGCACTAACGTATCGTAGATTTGCGGCGACGGAAGGACGGGAAAGCGCTTCGACTGAAAAGACCTCAATTAAGGTACAGCCTTAGCATTAGCCTGATGTGAAAATGAGAAACCGCGGAATACCATCGTCAGGGCTACCGACGGTGAGATTCGAGCCCACTGTCTTTCGAGTGAGAGCTCACAGCTGCGCGTAACTTACCGCATGGCCAACTTACTCGGATTATTATTATTATTTTTGTTATTATTATTATTATTATTATTATTATTATTATTATTATTATTATTATTATTATTATTATTATTATTGATATTGATATTATTCTTGATAGGGGCTTTACGTCGCACCGACACAGATAGGTCTTGTGGCGACGATTATTATTAATATTATTATTATTATTATTATTATTATTATTATTATTAGTAGTAGTAGTAGTAGTAGTAGTAGTAGTAGTATAAAGCGATTGCGCCTAAGGAGTGACCACCGTGGGGTTCAAACATGGATAAGGCATTAACTTTTATAATTAAATTACCCGGAAGCACCCAATAGTTTACATTCATCCTAGAGTGTTGAAAGTTAATTGTTAAGAAGTTATTTCATGTTATAGTAAATACGCCAAACTAGACCTACTATATATAAAAAAGCTATCGGACTCAATAGGGAATGAATTAACAACCGGGTTCAGGATTTAAATTAAAATAGAAACCATGGCGCAGCAGCTGGCCTACCAAGCGATCGGTGCTCAGCCCGAAGGCGTGCAGATCACGAGGTGTCGTGTGGGCAGCACGACGAATATTCTTGGCTTTCTAGACCGGGACCGCCATCTCACCGTCAGGCAACTCATTAACCGTAATCACGTAGGCTGAGTGGAACTCGAACCAGCCCTCGGATGCAGTTAAAAATCCTTGACCTGGCCGTGAATCGAACCAGGGGCCTCCGGGTACGAGGCAGACGCGTTACCGCCGGGGCGGTACGCAGTAATAACTAATCTGGTCAAAAACTATGTCAGACCCAATATTAAGACTAATACGAGTACATAACTACTTTTCGTTTTTGTTAACTTATTATGTTTCCACTGGAAAAAATACTCTTCCTGTGTTACGCATCATCGTCGAGAAGAAACGGGTTTATAATCAAATAAGATTAAGTGTAGATATGTAGGTGTTGAAGTGGCGGAGAAAGGGGGTCATTGAAGAAGAGTCTGATTTAAAAAGAAAACAAAAGGAAAGGAAATTTTGTCGTAGCCCTTACTAATAATTACAGTATAAAAACTCCTTAAAATGTATAAATTGACCAGGTAACGTCCAAATAGGGAGAAAAGGATTAACGGCATTGAGGTAATAACTGTGAGGCGGTGTTATCAGTTCAGCCTCGCAAGACCTAACCAAAAGTGAAAGACAACTGGCCGGCCGCGCCGCCTCTACCTGCTTTCGGCAGCTCAAATGAGTGACATCCCAAAATAGGTATACGAATGGACATCCAATTTTGATATGACTGAATAAAACGTTCCTGCTGAAATCGTACCAAATCTCGCTAAAATCGGAGATTTAAAAATGGAAGGGTTTCCTTGTAAGGTTCAGTACTGCATGAACTAGAATAGAATAGAATTAGAATACGGCGCCGATTCTGTGGTGTAGTGATTAGTGTAATTAGCTACCATCCCCAGAGGCCCGGGTTCAATTCCCGGCTCTGCCACAAAATTTGAAACAGTGGTACGAGGGCTGGAACGGTGTCCATTCAGCCTCGGGAGGTCAACTGAGTAGAGGTGGGTTCGATTTCCAGCTCATCCATCCTGGAAGTGGTTTTCCGTGGTTTCCCACTTCTCCTCCAAGAAAATGACGGGATGGTACCTAACTTACGGCAACGGCCGCTTCCTTCCCTCTTCCTTGTCTATCCCTTCCGAACTTCCCATCCCCCTGCAAGGCCCTTGTTCAGGATAGCAGGTGAGGCCGCCTGGGCGAGGTATTGGTCATCCTCCCCAGTTGTATCCTCCAACCCAGAGTCTTAAGCTCCAGGACACTGTCATTGAGGCGGTAGAGGTGGGATCCCTCGCTGAGTCCGAGGACAAACCGACCCTGAAGGTTAAACAAATAAAGAAGAAGAAGAAGATAAAATACGCATCACCTGAAACTGGGGAGGGAGTAATCATCTGTTTTACTGTATTCTAAAATGTGTTCTGATACATGCATTCTCTTCCCTATTACTACACTATGTATGTTGTGTATTCAGTCCTAAGGCTGGTTTCATCCTCCACAGCTCCAGCAACAGCTGTCAAAGATAGCCCAGGCGTTACTGAAGACGCGTACTAGTTCCCCGTTGCTTTCCTCACCGATCCAGATGTTGTTATCACATGAGTCTGCCAAGCCCACTGATACTAATAATTTCGTTTGCTTTCTTCTAGCCGATTGCAGCCCATGTAAGACAAACCCTCCGATAAGTGTGGGTGGCACATGCCATGTGTAGGTAACCGCAAGTTATTGTGGTGGAGGATTGTGTTATGTGTGAGTTGCAGGGATGTTGGGGACAGCAAAAACACGTAGCCCGCGGGCCACTGGATTTAACCAATGAAGGTTAAAATCACCCGCCCGGCCGGGAATCGAACACGGGACCCTCGGAACCGAAAGCCAGTACGCTAACTATTCAGCCAACTCGAGTCCTTATCCTGAGGTGGTGCAGTTCTTTTAACGCACACCCCCACTGGAGGTGAGCTGCATGTGCCATTTCAACCACATACCAGCCCTCCCACCAGTCCTAAATTTCTGGAAGTACCGGCAATCGAACCCGGGCCTCCGAGGACGGCTGCTAATAACACTAACCGTTACGCTACGGAGGCGGACGCCAAACCCACTGAAATGCATGCACTAACCGACCCTATGACTAATATTTTCACACCATTAATAAAGGGACTGGCTGCATAAGGAATGGTATTATTAGCATTGCTCATACCTCGGTCACTTTTATGTAGTCAAAGACAAGGATGAGACTGAGACAGTGGACATAAACACTACATCTCGCCAGCAAAGTCATAATTATTACTATATTAGTACATTAAACATTAAAATTAAACTTATTTCAACCCAATTTATAAATTGTAGTTTTTTCTTTGAAGTTTACTTTGTCCTAGACGTTAACAGAGTCGTGTATTCTAGGACAAACGTGTATCTTACCTTCCCTAAGTTGTATTAGTGCTTCCTTTTGTGCCATCAGTATTTATAGAGTTATGCTACAATTGCTTTCTTTATCTGTTTACCCTCCAGGGTTGGTTTTCCTCCGGACTCAGCGAGGGATCTCACCTGCACCGCCTCAAGGGCAGTTTCCTGGAGCGTGAGATATTGGGTCGGGGTATGTAACTGGGGTGGATGACGTGTACCTCACCGAGGCGGCCTCACCTGCTATGCTGAACAGGGGCCTTGCGTTGGGGATGAGAAGATTGGAAGGGATATACAGGGAAGAGGGAAGGAAGCGGCCGTCGGCTTAAATTAGTGCCATCCCAGAATTTGCCTGGAGGAGAAATGAAAAACCACGGAAAACCACTTCCGGGATGGCTGAGGTGGGAATCGAACCCACCTGTACTCAGTTGATCTCCCGAGGCTGAGTGGATCCCGTTCCAGCACTCGTACCATTTTTCTAATTTCGTGGCAGAGCCGGGAATCGAACCCGGGCTTCCCGGGGTGGCAGCTAATCACACCACAGAGGCAGACTCCTACAATGCAACGTACATTTTTAATTAAATGGATGAATGAACGACTGAGTGGCTATGTGAACTGGCGAGTGAATGATTTCACGATTGAATCATGTTCAAGTGGCTCAGACGGTTAAGGTGCTGGCCTTCTGACCCCAACGTGGCAGGTTCGATCCTGGCTCAGTCCGGTGGTATTTGAAGGTGCTCAAATACGTCAGCCTCGTGTCGGTAAATTTACTGGCACGTAAATGAACTCCCGCGGGACTAAATTCCGGCACCTCGGCGTCTCCGAAGACCAAAAAAGTAGTTAGTGGGACGTAAAGCAATTAACATTATTATTCGAATCATGTTCGTGCATGAGTGAATTAATAAACACTCTTCTCACCCAGTCACGGATAACCACCAACTGAGGAGATAGCATGTTGTATGTGATAAATGTACTGAGGGTCAGTATTTGTCCCCTTAGCATTGTTACAAAACGGTATTTCGAGGTGCAACGACATTGTTCACGCTTATTTTGTAAACTACCTACAGTGAACACAAACTGGTAAATGAGACCAGCGAGGTGTAGATGAAAGACGGTGGTGGTGTGAAAAGCGTCTTCTTTCCTCTTTTATTCTTTCTGTTGGCGATGTAATTAGAGCCCGGGTAACCGGTCGATGTGGGAAGCTTATAAGTAAGACGACGCCTCCCGATTAATTGTGCGCCTCGATGTCTACCTGGCGTCCTTCAGCGACTTGCTATCAGCTCTCCCTAGAGAGAAAGATATGTTTATCAGATTTTGCCCTAGATTTATTTCAGTATTAGAGAGATTATGCAAATTTTATCTCTGGGTTGGCGACAAATCAGATCATTGCTCGCGTGTTGGAGTCAATTAAATTCATAGCAGCCAAATTATTAGGCCAGCGATGATTAAAGTGCATAAATTCATATCTCAATTTTATTCTACCAATATACTTGTTGTATTCTAAATATGACTCATAATTACGAGGCGTGTTCACACGGCCAATATAGATCCAATATGCATTTTGTTCTAAACATTAATAATAACGGTTTGTGTCCTCAGACGAGGCCTGGTTCAGGTCTTTCGAGTTGACGCCTTATAGGTGATCTGCGCGTCTGTGTAGATGGGGGATAGTTATGATGAATTCTAGTGATGACGACGGCACACACACATACCCAGCCCCCAAGCCGTCGGAACTAACCTATGAAGGTTAAAATCCCCGACCCGGCCGGGAATCAAACCCGGGACCCCGTTGAACAAAGGCCACCACGCTAACCATTTAACCATGGAACGGGACTAGAAACACTCATTTAATCTTGCTAATAGCTTCTGTGTACCAGAGTCATAGAAGACTGACGTCTACCTCTTCACGTAAATCATGTCTTAACTTTTCCTTTCCTTTCCTTTCCTTTCCTTTCCTTTCCTTTCCTTTCCTTTCCTTCTTTCTTTCCTTCTTTCTTATGAATTCTTTTAAGTGGAGAATTTATGATGCCTTACCCTCTCTTACTCTTAACCACATCATTCACAAATTATCGTTGTCGAGTAAGGTGTTTCTTCGGATAAAGTAATAAATTAATATCATCTCTCTGTTTTAGGAAAATACTTTCGAAAATGGAGACTTCAACCAAGTATGAGTAATACAGAAGTTTCTTGTTTTCATCTGAACAACCGAATGGCTTCAAGGGACCTCAAAGTATACTTCGATAACACTCTCCTCCGCCACAATAGACACCCCAGATAACTAGGTGTTACACTCGACAGAACATTGTCATTCCAAGAACATCTGAGAAAGAGCGCTGCCAAGATTCAGACACGTAACAACATAATTCGAAAACTGTGTGGTTCTTCTTGGGGTGCAAGAGCAACTACTCTGCGCTGCTCAGCTCTAAGTCTAGTTTACTCTACTGTGGAGTATTGTGCCCCCGTCTGGATGAACAGTCCTCATGTGAAGAGAATAAATGTTAAGTTAAATGACACAATGAGAATGATCACAGGCACGATCAGATCAACTCCAATTCAATGGCTGCCCGTACTAAGCCATATTCCTCCACCCCACCTCCGTAGAAGCATTGCTCTGATGAATGAATACAATAAGATCCAGAATAATCAAAAATTGCCCATTTATGAGGATATCCCCCACCTATCTGTACGGCGGAGAACCTTAGCAAGTCATTTCAATCTGATTGAGAGATGGTCTAATGAATGGAGACAATTTGCTTCAGCAGAATCCTTAGATATGCCGTGCATTACGCAGAAGATACCTGGCTTTGAACAACCTCGGAAAGTATGGTCCAAGTCAAACCGGATCCGGACTAACCATGGTGTGTGTGCAGATCTGCTGTATAAATGGAGGAAAAAGTCATCATCCTGCTGCGACTGTGGTTCTGGGAGGCAAACTGTAAAGCACATCACACAAGAATGCCCACTGAGACGTTTCAATGGAGAAACGAGTGAAGGCGATTACCTATGTAAATAATGTAGATATAAACCTGTAATTTATTGTACTGTTCATGTATATGCCATACGATAAATAAAATAATCGGGTCCGCCCCTGTGGTGTAGTGGCTAGTGTGATTAGCTGCCAACCCTGAGGCCCGGGTTCGATTCCCCGCTCTGCGACGAAATTTTAAATGTGATACGAGGACTAGAATGGAGCTCACTCGACCTTCGGATTTCAACTGAGAACGGTGGGGGCTCGATTCACACCTCAGGCATCCTAGAAGTGGTTTTCCCATGTTTCGCACTACTTCTCCAGGCAAATGCCCGTATGATACCTAACTTAAAGCCATGGACGCTCCTTTCCCTCATCCTTAGCTATCCTTTTCAACTTTCCCATATCGCACAAGGCCTCTGTTCAGCATAGCAGGTGCGGCGACCTAGGCGAGGTACTGGCCTCTTTACCAGGTGGTAGAGGTGGGATCCCTCGCTGAGTCCGGGGAAAAACCAATCCTGCATGGTAAACGGATTAAGTATATAAATAATAATAATAATAATAATAATAATAATAATAATAATAATAATAATAATAATAATAAATATCATCGGGCACAAGATCGCCAACGCTTAGCGCTCATGTTTTCCTTTTTCAAGAACATCGGTACCGTTTCCAGAGAATTCTTAATACCACCTTGTCTAATCATAATAATCTCAAACAAGACTGCGTACCACTGCTGGAAGAAACCGAGGGGAAAACGAAAGGATCACGCTGAAAGCCAGTGCAACCACAATATGTATTGAAAATTTAGTGTCATGTACCTTTATCGTCTGGGCACGCGTCGTATAAAAATTAACTGAATTTATCTCCCAGTATTGACAATGATATAATCCTGACTTCATACAGAGTTTCAAGGATACTCGCCGTAGACTACGCTTTGGGGACTCTAAAACGTTTTGAAAGGTCATCCATGATTCTCTTCGTGGTGACGGTTCTTGGGCGCCATATTGTCCCATTTCGTTGAAGTAGGAACCATCCCGTATGATCAATAGCCAACATTGTTCTGTTATTTGGTGCCTGCATATTAAATTGTTCCTAGTACTCTTTTATTTATTTATTTATTTATTTATTTATTTATTTATTTATTTATTTATTTATTTTATTTATGTATATATGATGTATTGTTCAACAGAGATTTCTGCCCACTTTCAGAACAATTTTATTTCTTGTTTCTAATGTTATAAATTCGAATTCAAAAAAATACAATATGATTCCTAATACTATACTTACGAACTATAGATAGTGGTAAGTGTGTGTTTAAGCTTAGTATTTTAATTTCTCCTAAAATATACATTGTTAATCTAAATTAATCTAAGGACTAGAATTATTCATGGGACACAAGTATGGCATTCTATTTAATTTATATCTTTTCTCTGTGTGAGTTTCCTCCTGTCTGACCTTAAGAAAACACTCACATCTTGAAATATGTCCATATGAATTGACAGACATATGCTGTTTTTAAAGTGGATTCATTTGGCGATTTGTGTTTGACCTGTTAATAAAGAGTGTTAAATTATTTCTGTTACTTCCAAACGGTGGGTACAAGTTTATTTGGTGGAGTAACTCTCGATTATTTGCTTTATATTTGAGAGTTGTATCACTGCAGGTATTTTACACTCGTAAATGTTTTCCTAGTATGCAAATTGTCTATGCCAATCCTTGTTAAGTCATTTTATGCCACACATTTTGCACTAGTTATAGAGATACAGAGATACAAATATCTTAGAAATTTAGCTTGAATATTTTCTATTTCTTTTATATGTTTTTTACATGATGGATTACAGACTATAGATGCATATTCTATTACTGTCTTAACAAGTCTACTGTATACGTCTAGAATGGTTTTGATGTTTTTGAATTTGTTTGTGTTTCTCATTCAGTGGCCTTAATTAAGATACAGCCCCAGAATTTGCCAGGTGTTAAAATGTGAAACCACGGAACACCATCTTTAGGGCTGCCAACAGTGGAGTTCGAACTCACTATCTCCCGAATGAATGCCGACAGCTACGTGACCCAAACCGCGTAGTGACTGGCTCGGTAATGAATAAATTCCTCTTAGTTCCAACTATGGGGCAAGCTGCATAAATGTGACAGAGAAACGCAGAATTTCCAAATTAATTCCTGCTACTTTCAGCGAATATCCTTGAGCCTGTTTTACAGTCATCGCGAAAGCTTCGTTACGCTGATATAGTAAAATGTCATAAACCAGGAAAAGTTTCTATTACCTCACAAATGAAGAGATTCTGAATCGAATTGGTGAGAGGAGATGGATTTGGCTAAATTTGACAAGAAGAAAGTTGCTTTACGTCGCATCGACATAGGCAGGTCTTATGGCGACGATGGGATAGTAAAGGGCTAGGAGTGGGAAGGAAGCGGCCGTGGCCCTAATTAAGATACAGCCCCAGAATTTGCCGGGTGTGAAAATGAGTAACCACGGAAAACCATCTTCAGGGCTGCCGACAGTGGGGTTCGAACCTACTATCTCCTGAATACAGGATACTGACCGCAATTAATGAGCTATCGAGTTCGGTAATTTAACTAGAAGAAGAGAAGACAGCCAGGTCTTGCTCAGTTGGTTTTTGAAGGAAGTGTAGGCGGTAAGAACGGTAGGGGTAGACCGAGATAAAATATGACAAGGAGATTAGCGCAGATGTAGGATATAGTAGTTGCATACCAAGGATAGGGTGGCATTAAGAGCTGCATCAGATCAGTCTATGGACTAATGACACAAACAACAATAACAGCAACAAAAACCATACTTCTTGCTTTTTGTCAGAAACTAAGTAAGGAGCTTCGAAACAATGTAGGGGTAAATTTTACTTTATCCCACTCATTTCACTCTGCGAATTTCTTGAAGACTGAGTTTCTTATTCAGCCAATGCTTCAAAAGTCTTCTGTTCACGTTAAAGTATTGTGAATGAAAAGGCGCGAACTTGGAGATGATGAAGTACTCTGGGAAATTTAAAAGGTACAAAAGGAGGATGAATCTAAGAGGTCCCTATTTCGAAGCAATAGCTGAAGCTATTGTGGCTGCCACTCACCATTGTTGTAGACTTGGTACTGTGTGACGTGACCGAGGCTTTTAAACCGCTTTCCGTCGTCTCCTTGTTCCTTTTAATCTTCGTTCTGGCCGCTCCATTATCCCCTCCCAGTATGGCAAGTGTCGTCCCGCGCTGCAAATTACATTTCGAGTGGTGTGCATTAGCGGTTCTCTTCCAAATGATTTCTCTCTTTAGCCTAGTTGATCGTCTTACTGTCATAGCTTAATTCGCATGCAAGTGTTGCAAGTAGTGTCTAACTTGACCAAAACTCTAACACAGTACATGCCAATAGTGTAATGAGAATAATGAAAATCCACAGCCTGCTTCCAGTCAGTCGATCGGGTCAGGAATGGAATGAATGAAGCCCCCATCTAGCGACGAGGATAGGAATTGTGCCGGCACTCCTTTGTTGCACTCCTCATGGTTAATGACTGACAGATGAAATAAAATGATACTGGAGAGTGTTTCTAGAAGGAAAGTGACAGGGAAAATCGGAGTACCTGGAGGAAAAGCTGTGCCGCCTACGCTTTGTCCAGCACAAATCTCACATGGCGTGACCGGGATTTGAATCACGGAACCCAGTGTTGATAGGCCGGCGCGCTGCCGCCTGAGTCACGGAGGCTGTCAATAATAATAATAATAATAATAATAATAATAATAATAATAATAATAATAATAATAATAATGCCGGCCGGGCTGAGTGGCTCAGACGGTTAAGGCACTGGCCTTCTAACCCCAACTTGGCAGGTTCGATCCTGGCTCAGTCCGGTGGTATTTGAAGGTGCTCAAATACGACAGCCCCGTGTCGGTAGATTTACTGGCACGTAAAAGAACTCCTGCGGGACTAAATTCCGGCACCTCGGCGTCTCCGAAGACCTTAAAAAGTAGTTAGTGGGACGTAAAGCAAATAACATTATTATTAATAATGCCGGGCGAGTTGGTCGTGAGGTTAGGGGCGCGCAGCTGCGAGCTTGCATCCGGGAGATAGTGGGTTCGAGCCCCAGTGTCGGCAGCCCTGAAGATGGTTTTCCATGGTTTCCCTTTTTCACACCAGGCAAATGCTTAATTAAGGCCATGGCCGCTTCCTTGCCACTCCCAGGTCACCATAAGACCTATTTATGTCGGTGCGGCCTAAGGCCAATTTTTAAAAATAATGATAAAATAATAATAATATATTAGATTACATTTCTGATCATTTTGATATTAAGATAGGGGCCAGACAAGGAAATGGCTTATCTCCATTATTGTTCAATCTTGTGCTGTAGAAAGTAGTCCGAACCTGGTAAAATGGAACAAAAAGGGAAGACAGCTAATGATAAAATTCACATGAAATGATTGGCCGTCGCAGATGATCTGGTAATTCTATCCAACAACTGGCAAGAAGCAATCCAGTCCCTGCAAAAATTCATGCAATTGAATCTAAAGCTGTGCTCGAAATCTCGTATAATAAAACCCGATACATGGAATGATCTCCTCGATAATTATACAAATGACAAAATCACTCAGATAAATAATTTCAAATACTTAGGGAAAATCATCCAACCATAGGGATTGAATTGTGAAGCAGACAAAGAAAGAATTTCTAAATTAAGGAACCCTTGCAGGATCACATGGAACAGGTACAACAAAAAGTCAATTTCTAGGAACGCTAAATTAAAAAACTAACGCATCAGAAATCCTAACCTTCTGAGGTGGATCATTAATCAAAATTTTAGAAAATAAAGAGACGAGAATCGTTACTAAAATCTTTGGCCCAGTATGCGTAGAAGAAGTGTGGATGTAAAGGTCTCTTGGGTTATACCAGCATTCTGAGAAAATATCAGACAATATTAGAAAAAGACGATTGAAATTTTATGGCAATATTCAAAGAATAGACAGTTAAAGTTTTACTAAAAATGTAATTGTGTCTTTTCACTAAAAGTCAAGAATAATTATAAATTTAAAAGGAGCACAAGAAATCAGCGTAACATACGAAATTGTATGAGATATGCCTAGCTGTAGAACGTTGGTGAACCAATGAAGGGCGTATTTGCAATGTGGCGCACCTCCGAAAAATTTAATTTTTCAGGAAACGCAATTTTTTAATAAATTGATTCCTAATAAGGTAACAGACTTCATTTTTGCTGTGCAGCTACATCACTTTAAATTAAATATGCTTGCCGAGGTGGCTACAATTCTCGTGCAAAGAATACCATCAAAATGGGGGGCACTTTCGAATTAAAGAGGGGCTGGAAATGCTAATTATGCGCAACGGCGTAGGCTAGATCACATTATAGGTGCTAAAACTTTGAAATATAATGCTTAATGATATATTTAATAAAAAAAAAACTTCCCAAATGCTGTATTTATTCACAATTTATGGATTTCAAAAGGCTTATAATATGAATAGAAAATAAAAAGACAAATCTGCAGTAGAAGAAAGGTACACACGATGGAAAGAGCATATGATATCACAAAGAATATTTAAAACAAAAAGTGTGTGTCTAAAAATCTTAAAATAAGGCACCACACTGCAGTGGTGAAACCGGAATGCGTATACGCAAATGAATGCCTGATACTGAACTGTAGATTAAATAAACTAGAGATACTAGAAAGGAGAATCATGAGAAGTATGGAAATTGATATCCAATGATGAAATATACAGGAGCACAGAAAACAACAGAAGCCATAAGAAAAGGAGATTTCAATTTTTAGACACATTTATAGAATGGACGATTCCAGATTAACAAAAAGGATTTTCAAGTTCCATTGGGACAATAAGGCAAAAGCTAGCTGGATTCAAGAACGAAAAAAGGATTTAGAAATAAATGATATAGGCCTAAGAGAAGAAGAAACTATGGACAGAGAAATTTTCAGAAAGAGGGTAGTACGTATGGAAGGATTCCAAGAACAAGAAACCTGGTGCGAAGTGGTGGGAGGATAGAAAGAAACAGCATAATTAAAGGATGAAAGAATATTGGAAGGAACGGAAGAGAAAACAACAATGTATAAAGAATTTAATTTAAATTGGCACGTGGTCCTTAGCAGGCCTCATTGGAAATAAGAAGAAGAATAGGAATTAAAATGCCTGCAATGCAGAAGAACATAAAATTAATTTAGCAAAACGTACCATATGACTGGTAACCAACAAAGTTGATTGTCTTGTGTTATATCTCGCATTTTAGATGACATACATATTTGCAAGCACCTATTGTTCCATACATTTCCCTACACTTTTGTTCTTATTTTCCTTCCATTCTGCTGGTATTCTTTTCCTTTTCCGCGCGTAATGATTTGCCAGCCTCTCAATTTCTTCATCAAACGTCGCCATTTGCACTAATACTCGCCAATATTATAGAAAACCGCAAAGACAGTACGAAACCACGAGCGAGAGAGCAGAGTCCCGCCACAATCTGTAAGCGGTCACGTCAATTGGTCGTGTGGAGTTGCGGCACTTTGCAAATAATAAAGACTGCGTGCATTTGCGTCACTTTGGAAATAAATACATTTTAACCAAGATATACCCCCCTTGGGAAATAAATACGTTTCCACATGGTAAAGAACTATAGTGGGAATACATTCCCGCCTTCACTTTGAAATAAAAAAAGTGGATTTGCGTCACTTTGGAAATAAGCCCTGCAATTATGATGATCTCGGTCAATTGTCTCAGAAGGCAGGTGGCCAAAGCGGGAATCCAAGTGTCACTGGAGAAAACCAAGCTGCGGTAATGGTGAATTATTTCGTGCAGATTGTCGTTCTGTTTGCAAGGAAGGCATAAACACACGGTGCTGCAGGGTTAGGTATTTTTGTCATGGTCTGTGGAGAGGAGTTTGATGCAGTCACGGAGATAGGTTGGTTGAGAAGTTTAAAGAATTTTATGCAAAATGCAAAGAGTATGAAGTGGGCATCGTTCTTACATGCGAAGCCACCTGAGACACGTGAACGACGGTGTGACGTGGTCAGCGTAACAAAGCCTACAGATAAATCTTACACAAGTATTCTGAGCACATCGCAATTTACTTCTATACTCCTAGGTAGCTATGAACTATATCAAAATAATCAAAATGAGTTAACGCGAGTAATTCAACAAGAATTTTCTTTAGTTTAAGAGGGAAAATGAATTTAAATTTCCCGAGACTGTAGGGTTTCGTATATTTTTATACACACACATATAGTTTTGGCAGACCAAGACAGATGTTCGTAAAATATTATACCAAGATTCCTTACGTTTTGGCTAAACTGTATGGGAGTACCACTTATGGACAACTGTGGTAACACTGTTCGATCGAGCTTGCAAAGTAATTTAAGGTAAGCAATAATTATTGCCTGGTATTTTGATGGATGTTTTAATATACCACAAGATGACTATTTATTTATTTATTTATTTATTTATTTATTTATTTATTTATTTATTTATTTATTATGTATTTATTTATTTATTTATTTATTTATTTATTTATTTATTTATTTATTTATTTATTTATTTATTTATTTATTTATTTATTTATTTATTTATTGGTGACAAAATGTTCTCATAAGCCAATGACTCGTGATAGGGACAGTACAGTACATACTTTTGTTAAGGCAACACAATAATCACATTTCAAATACTATAGCTTTGTCAGTAAGGTACAAGTACATTTTTGTATAACTGAGAGAGTTGTTTAACATATTAGCATCATAGTTTCTCAAAAGTATGTTCAGATATTGAATGGCTATATGATATTAAATATGAACAATATATTAATGCATTAATTAAAATAACTTATATAGAGGTTATATTAAATATTTCTGTGTAGGAGTAATATTCCTTGAGTTTTTTCTTAAATCATTTAAACGATTTGCAGTTCCTTACAACAGGAGGCAATACGATATATTCCCTAAATATTGACGATTCTATGCCTTTCACTCCATATTTTACTCAGTTGGAGTCAGAGGGATATATCCTTAATGATCCTTTAGTTTCATATCTACCGGGCGAGTTGGCCGTGCGTGTAGAGGCGCGCGGCTGTGAGCTTGCATCCGGGAGATAGTAGGTTCGAATCCCACTATCGGCAGCCCTGAAGATGGTTTTCCGTGGTTTCCCATTTTCACACCAGGCAAATGCTGGGGCTGTACCTTAATTAAGGCCACGGCCGCTTCCTTCCAACTCCTAGGCCTTTCCTGTCCCATCGTCGCCATAAGACCTATCTGTGTCGGTGCGACGTAAAACAACTAGCAAAAAAAAAAATAGTTTCATATCTATGAATTTCACTGAAATGGGGTAAGTTAACAGGAGTGTGGATTAATTTCCTGCCTAGTTTATACATAAAGACTGATGATGAAAATACAATTTTCTTACGGAATGGCAGAATATTTGACTATGAAAGATCTGCATGTGACGGTTTGAGGAAGGGGAATCCATACATGATTTTGATGCGTCTTTGTAAGATTTCCAAATTATTAACATAAACGTTCCTACATCTTCTCCAAATGAAGCTTATGCATGTTAGATGTGGGCCTATCAATGCATAATATATACGCTTCAATTGTTGGTGTGAGAAATTACTGTATCTGTGCATTATTCCTATCAAAGGGGTCATTCTGCTGATTACGTAATCAATATGGCTTTTCCAGGGAAGTGTTGAGTCTAATACTGTACCAATTTTAATCCGTAGTTTTTGGTCTATATATCTATGGTCATCAATTGTTCATTCAGGTGAAGTGTTTCTGAGCGTAGGTTTTGCGATTTACTATGTACATATATCTGTAAGTCATCTGCGTATAAGTAGTATTTACAGTGTTTTAATCCGGAAGCTATGTCATTTATATACAAAGAGAAAAATAGGGGCCTCAGTTATAGGTACTGTGCAAGCTTCCAAGGACACCTAGTTTTATTGCGATCAGTATAAGGTAAGCAGATGTTACGAAGTTCTTACTAGCGTTTGAGCAGTAAGTTTCCTGGTTTTGAACCTGAGAAACTGTGCAATATCGATGGCCAAGTCTTAGCAAGGCGACACGAGTAAATTGGATGGTGTTCCAATTGTGCCAGCTGACGGAACAAATTACACTTCCTCCTGGACGAGATAACGAGAGCGTGTCCAAGACGTCGTTCATGATGATTGGACGTCTCCATCACCGCCAGTTTATGTGAACCCGCCGTGCAGCAGCGATAAAATTCATCCCCCAGCAATCCTTGAGCAAGGCACTAAATAGCTTACGATCTTTTGTACTTGATACGATAATTTGTATGACTGTTCTCTCAACATTCAAGGTTTAGTTCCTTGTTGATCTTGTTCATTCTACTGCTCGATCTTCGTCTGATTAGCATACAGGCTTCTTCACAATACGACTGCTGGTTCAATCCCGTCTGATAACGATGGATAATAATAATAATAATAATAATAATAGTAATAATAATAATAATAATAATAATAATCTATCGTTTTTCTCGCGGGTGCGAACTGGGTACAACATGTAGATTTGGCCATGTTTTACGGCCGGGTGCCCTTCCCAACGCCAAAAATGTAAAAAAAAAAAAAAAAAAAATATATATATATATATTATTATTATTATTATTATTATTATTATTATTATTATTATTATTATTATTATTATTACGATAATCTGGCATGTTCGGGCATGTTTGAGCAAAGGGGGTATAAATATAAACTACAGTTTTAATATTAAAAACGAATCATTGTTTTTATTAAACACAACAGAAGATATTATCGAATAAAAAGTAAAGTGTGTAGAGCGCTACGGTACAAACAAAACTGAAATATAAATAAAATATTGTACTGAAAAGTTAAATCGGTTTAAGGCTAACACTAAAAAAAAGGCTCAATATAAATAATTTCTGTAGACTTGTTATGAAATAGAAAGCACCATAGCTTTGAGAAGACAAGAATAAGTTCAATTTAATCAAATTTAAAATGGTTAAATGCAAAGACTTCGGAACAATTCAATCTGAATCACTGCCTGTAGACCTAGCATAGGTATCTGACGATGTCAAGGGCGTGGAACATGTCGGACTTGGATCTACCACTCAAGGGATGGCGTGAATTTTCTTCTGAGCCCTCTGAAACATTGTAGAGATGTTTAATTGTTTATTAGAGTAAGGTCTTTTTTCACAAAATTATTTTGCATTATGTGGAGATTCATAACTTGAGCGACGTCGTATTATTGACTCCTCTCTGCGAATTTAAATGAAAGGTAATAATCATGTTATTTGTTTTACGTCTCACTAACTTCTTTGATGGTTTTCGAAGACTGAAAGGTGCCGCAACTTTGTCCCTCAGGATTTCCTTAACGTGCCAGTAAATCTACCTGTAGATTTTACGTGTGCATTTATTGAACACATTGATACTTACAAAGTGTAGTGTGATTTGCAGAATTTAATATCATTTATCAAGGAAGCTTGGAATTAGTTATATGATATGTGGGCGGCCAAAGTCGTGCCAACCGCCGCGGTTATACGCAGGGCTAAAGTAAACTTTATTAGTATATAAATTACTAGACTGGGCGAGTTGGCCGTGCGGTTAGAGGTGCGTAGTTGTAGCTTGCATCCCGAAGATAGTGGATTCGAACCCCACTGTCGGCAGCCCAGAAGATGATTTTCCGTCATTTCCCATGTTCACACCATACAAATGCTGAGGCTGTATCTTAATTGAATCGTTTGTTTCAGAAACGACACTTCTCAAACGTACCAAATTGTTCAGAAAACAGGAAAAACTGTCTGTATTGTGTAATGTCATTTCTATCCTTCCGATATTTATTATGCTTATTCTACTGTTGAAATGACTATGACAGATAGGTTGTTTGTATAAATTAGTCCAATACGTTCCTTTACAGACTTTGTTGGAAGTGGTGGAGACGTACTGTTTCTGCAACAAACACCATTAATGAGAATATAAGGAAGTGTAACATTGATTTTAACGTCATTTCAATTTCAAAAGGAACTTTATTAAATAAAGTACAGATTTTGTACTGAGGAAATACAGTGTTTAAACCCATTATTTAGTAGTTATTTGTAAGACTTACTTATTTGCACATATTATGATTAGACCACATTGTATAGAAAAATAAACAGAAGAATACTCCTTTTATGTCCCTTTCCAATGTTCAAAATATATATAAAACGAAACAACACAATATAATAAAAGTAACATGTAAGTCTCTTATCTTTGAACAACGCTTCTCACTTCTATTGTGCTGATGTTGTCCATGCAAACAGTTCATTATAAAACTCATGGTGTTCTTCTGGTATGTAAGATTCCAACTTCTTTATGTCTGCTAATTTCTTTTCATTTAATGGAACACAGCCTTGTGGATAAACAAGTCTAGTTGGTAACACAGGGAGACGGGTTGCAGAAATAAACAACTTGAAAGTATGAACGCACAGTCCATCAATACAGAATTTTCCTAAGACATGATTTGCCTCATAGTGAAACTGCATAAATTGATTTATACGAAACGCGACTTTTTCATCTATTTTCACACCTCTTCCTAGCGACTCAAGTGAAGGAAAAACAACACCTCTCCAGGATAAGTGTTCTTTCTGCACAAAAAGGAAACTTTCATTCGCGACTGACAGGCAGAGGTATATGGTAGAAGTGTTTTTTCTGCACAGAATGGTAGCCCTTCGTGCATTAATCATGGCAGTATTAATAACTCATATAGTGTCAAAAAGTGGAGAAGTGCTGTTTCTGCAACAAACGATTCAATTAAGACCACGGCCGTTTCCTTTCCACTCCTAGGACTTTTCTATCCCATCGTCGCCATAAGACATATCTGTGTCGGTGCGACGTAAACAAAATTGTAAAAAGAAAAGAAAAATCTAGATTTTTTAAGTTTGAAGGTAGAATTTTAGATCTATGTAAGGCTTTGTTAATAATATGAAGCTTCGAATTTTAAATTATAAACTAGGATTAGATTCCCTATTATTTTAAATGTAAAGATTTTTACTTGATTAGTAAGTTCTTGAATCTCAAAGAGTTTGGTGGCGTTTTAGTGTTTTCAAAGGAATCTGTCCTGTAATCGATAGTACACGTTATATTCGACTTAGCTTTGTCTTCTGTTTGTATACCGCCGTCGTAAGATTCTTTTTTAGAATGGTACTTTTCTTAATTTTACATTAGAGTTTGTCAGGTCAAGGTGCAGGTTATGACTAAGTAAGAGATGGATTACAATAAGATAATTCAAATGGATCTTGCATTGGAAGGTGCATTTGAAGGTCGGTTTGAAATTAATACTGGTATATTATGATAATATGATTGTACCTCTAAAACGTGCATACATCGCCCGAGGCTCTCATTATTAAGGTAACATAGTAGATGTACTGGAGCGTGTATCTAGAATGCCAGGTAAAGCTTAAAATGAAGTTAAACACCGAGAAGATGTTTAAAAGATGCTGGGAAGCCTGCATGAAATCGCCCAAAACGTGGGTCTTAAAGTTTCTCATGAAAAGACTGAATATATGAAGTACAAGCAGCAAAGCGAGAGGTATATGGGGATAGAATATGAAAAGATTAAAGGAAAGGCAAGGTCAAATACATGCGTGAATGTATCCAACTCAACGGACTGGATAGGGAAGTAAACAAGGCAAGAACCAGAAAAATAAATCTGGTCTACAAGCTAACCTAACCTAACCTAACCTAACATAACCTAACCTAACCTAACCTAACCTAACCTAACCTAACCTAACCTAACCTAACCTAACCTAACCTAACCTAACATAACATAACATAACCTAACCTAACCTAACCTAACCTAACCTAACCTAACCTAAAACAGGTATAACAAACGGGCAATTTCTTACAAGGACAAAATCCAACATTATAACTCTGTAATAAAGCCGGGAGGACTGTACGCTTCAGAGAAGAGCTGCAAGAACTCGAAAAGAAAGAAAGGAAGATTCTGAGACCACAGAAGACATCTGATGGGACTTGGAAGGAAAGGAGAAATGAGGAGCCCTACAAGTACACTGAAAATATCACGCACAATGTGGAAACTAAGGCTAAGTTCTACGGACACCTGGTAAGAATGGATGACAAACGGCTCTCCGAAAAGATCTTCAGATACATCGTGATATTAGAGGCCACCTCCAAGTGCGTAGAAGAGGTCAAGAGAGATGCTAAAGAAATTGGAATTAAACTGAAGATGATCCACAATAGAAGAGCCGACAGTCTAAAATAATTTGAAGAGAAACCACTAAAACGGAGGCCCGAAGGGATCATTTCCGAAGAGGAGAGAAAGATTAAGAAGCGAAAGAATGAAGATGTTTTGGGAAAAGAAGAAAGACCAAGACGCCTGAAGTTCTATGCGGTCCGTAGTTAGCGAAATTGGGAAAGAATAATAATAAGAAGAATAAGAAGAAGAAGCATTTCATTTACACTGAGAGTATGTTCATGCGATTCGAATTGTTTTGAAAGTACAAATTTAAGCTTATTGTAAGGGAGGATTTTGTTACTCGAATTAACTTTAAATTTGACCACATTTGATCGAACCTGCCCACATGAGCGCTACCGCTTGAGCTGACCTGCCCGGAACTTGGGGTGTAAGCAGTGAGAATGTCTCTCAGCTATCACGCCCTGTGCGCTCCAGTTCCTTTAGGCTCTCAGAGTATTGCTGTTGATGAAAGAACTTTTCAATTATCGCTCTTCTTCCTAATTGCAGTCTGCTAGGGTACAGAAGTTGTGTGTAATCTGAGAGCACATATTGATCTCTACCATTAAGAGTATTCAGCGGGGGCCAGCAATATCCAAGGTAGCGATATTTTCCCTTAAAAGCCTTCCGATTAGTAAAGAGATCCACACTCACCGGGGAATCGATAAAGTACATCAAGTGATGAGCCCTCAGAACTCGTTAAAGGGCCGTTACTCAGTCGAGTGCCATAATTCACGGCCGGCTTGAAAAAAGAAAGTTTTAAATAATAATAATATGACCTCAGCTTGCGTGAGCACACATTTTAATTTCACGCCATCTGGCTGTCTGCTCGTCAATTTCGACGTCCTGTTTTACTCTAGGCCTATTTTTGTAGATTGCAGAATAAACCGAGTCTCTCTACGGTGTCTATGGCTGAGTTTTCGTGAATTTTGTCCGGACCAAAGATCTTTTACATGCTGACATCGTACGACATGGAGTGTCGAATGGGCTCTTTTCCGTCCTTCAAAAATTCGACTACCATTGCCGGGTTTGAACACGTTATCTTGAGATTCTGAGACCGACACTCTGCCACTAGGCCAAAGAGAGAGCTAAGAAGAACGTTATGCGTAAGTCATTAATGCCCAAATTGCATATCAGTCAGTGACAAAGAGGAATTACACACCAACCACGATACTTTATATTCAAACACAACAACAACAACAATAATAATAATAATAATAATAATAATAATAATAATAATAATAATAATAATAATAATACTGTCTGCCTCTGCGGTGTAGTGGTTAGTGTGATTAACTGCCATCTTCGGAAGCCCGCATTCGATTCGCGAATCTGCCACGAAATTTGAAAATTGGTACGAGGGCTGGAACGGGATACACTCAGCCGAGGGAGGTAAACTGAGTGGAGTGGGGAGGGGGGTTTCGATTCCCATCTGTACCATCCTCGAAGTGGTTTTCCGTGGTTTCCCACTTCTCTTTCAGGCAAATGCTGCGATGGTGCCTAACTTAAGGCCACGGCTGCTTACTTCCCTCATCCTTGCCTATCCCTTCCAATCTTCCCATCTGTCCACAAGGCCCCTGTTACGCATAGCAGGTGAGGCCACCTGGGAGAGGTACTGATCATCCTTCCCAGTTGTATCCCCGACCCAAAGTTTCATGCTCCAGGATACTGCCCTTGAGGGGTAGAGGTGTGATCCCCGCTGAGTCCGACAGAAAAACGAACCCCGGAGGTTAAATGGATTAAGAAAGAAAGGAATAATAATAATAATAATAATAATAATAATAATAATAATAATAATAATAATAATAATAATAATAATAATAATAATGGTTTTACGTCTCAATAACTACCTTTACGGCTCTTTGTCCCACAGAAGTTCTTTTACTTACCCAGCGCCACTAGACTGGTGTAGTTGAGCGCCTTCATATATCACCAAACTGAGCCAGGGTCGAACCCGCGAACTTGTATTCGAAAGACCAATGAGCCACTCAATCCTTCGAACCGAAATGTAATTAGTGCAGTGCTGGATAATGTCCGCTTTAGTATCTCATCAGGCCGTCTTATGCCTGGATATATGCGGTGAAGTGAAATGAAATGTATGGCTTTTAGTGCCGGGATATCCCAGGACGGGTTCGGCTCGCCAGGTGCAGGTCTTTCTATTTGACGACCGTAGGCGACCTGCGCGTCGTGATGAGGATGAAATGATGATGAAGACAACACATACACCCAGCCCCCATGCCATTGGAATTAACCAATTAAGGTTAAAATCCCCGACCCGGCCGGGAATCGAACCCGGGACCCTCTGAACCGAAGGCCAGGACGCTGACCGTTCAGCCAACGAGTCGGACGGATAAATGCGTTGATACGATCAGACAGATGCCGTTTAATATACTGTGGTAGATTTGCCTACAGATTTTGAAAATCATGCTCGAAATCCTCAACACTCTCCTATGATGCACTCCAGTGTCCAATCTTGGGCAAGTAAAAATATGAAGCGAATGGGAAGACTAAGAATGCCTTGAAGCATTACGTAAACACTCTTGGAAATTCCAAATTTTGTGTAAAACGTCTTATACCGGTTTCTGTAAGAAAGAAAATTATTTGTGCACCCTGGTAATAGTCCGCCTCCCGCAATCAATCAATCAATCAATCAATCAATCAATCAATCAATCAATCAATCAATCAATCAATCAATCAATCAATCAATCAATCAATCAATCAATCAATCAATCAATCAATCAATCAATCAATCAATCAATCAATCAATCATCTAAGAATTTACTGAGTTTCTAAACTGTTTTGTTCTTTCTTTCTTTCTTTCTTTCTTTATCCGTTTACCCTCCGTCGTTGGCTTTTCCCTCGGACTCAGCGAGGGTTCCCACCTCTACCACCTCAAGGCCACTGTCCTGGAGCGTGAGACTTTGGGTCCGGATGATAAAACTGAAGGGGAGGACCAGTACCTCGCCGAGGTGGCCTCACCTGCTATGCTGAACAGAGGCATGTGGAGGGATTGGAAGATCGGAAGGGATGGGCAAGGATGAGAGAAGGAAGCAGCCGTGGCCTTAACTTAAATAACATCCCGGCATTTGCCTGAAAAAGAAGTGAGAAACCACGGAAAACCACTTCCAGGAGGGCTGAGGTGGGAATTGAATCACCGTCTACTCAGTTGACCTCCCGAGGCTGAATGGACCCAGTTCCTGCTCTTGTACCACTTTTGAAATTTCGTGTCAGAGCCTGGAATCGAACCCAGGCCTCCGAGGGTGGCAGCTAATCACACTATCCACTATACCACAGAGGTGGACAAACTGCTTTGTATTCGCGACAATAATGTTTTAGCTGTTTATACTGAAAAATTCTGAACTGCTTTATGCGTTATTCAAAACTTTTTTCCCTTTAACCGTGTTTACACCAATTGCAATCGATATTGAAATAATTCCCGATATTGCTTCCTTTCACTGTCCCTAAGAAATTCATTCATCGATAAACGCAATAACTTTCCTCTCCCTGAATACACAGTTTGGGATGGAATGAATCGGGAACAGCGAGTATTGGAAACAGCGAGAGGTTCGAGAGTAAATTTGACAGTCCTCTGTAAATCAACTAAAGTGCCTGTGGAATATTTTCAATTTGCATTCTCCTATAATATTCTTCAATCTGCGATTATTTATGTCAACAAAAAATATACTACCCTAACATTTAGTCATCGATCTGAATTACGGTCCATGAACTGGGAACAACTTTGTTTAGTTAATGGCTGTTTTTTTTTTTTTATCGAGGTGTAAGTCTTCTTCCTGTTTTTTTTACTTCAGTTTATTTTCCCCACTGTTGGCTGCCCTGAAGGTGGTTTTCTATGGTTTCGCATCTTCACACCAGGCAAGTGCTGGCGGAGTACCTTAATTAAGTCCCCTTCCTTCCTATTCCAAATCCTTTCCTTTCCCATCGTCGCCATAAGGCCTAGCTGCGTCGGTGTGACGTAATGAAATTTGTAAAAAAGTGTATTCTCTGCTCTCATTGCATCCTTATCCCTACAAACCTTGAATAGATGCGCTGTTCCATTACTCTGCACCAGATGAACAGCGATTTTAGTTATGTTTCCCTCCCTTATATCCTATTAGCCACAACGCAATATGTTTTAGTTCTCTTTCTTGGAAAACTTTTAGCCCTTATTGACATTTTTGCGTAATTTCGTAGAATTCGGATAATTTTCTTTTAGTCTTTAATTCTCCTATAATCATCTTCTTCTCAGTATCTTCCACTCTAATAAATTGTTACCTTCTTGTCTCTGTTGACGATGTCTTTATCGTAGTATTCCCCCTTTCATATTGTATCAGACATCCTTTTAACTTTCATTAGCCAGCAATCATGATTTAAATGTTTGATCTGGTGCTAGTATGTTAAAGTGAGCATTTTCATCCAATCTCCCGTTCTTAAAGTTAACCAATATTTGATTACCTTTCTAGCTACTGTACGAGTATGCCTGCTTTATACCCACATAGTATTCTAACTCCGATATCAGCTGTGCATTCTGGTAGACCCATTATTTCTTGTAGTAATTAAGGTGTAATACCGGAATTTTCTGGTTTTAAAGTGGGACACCGCAGAAAATACCTTCAGATCTGCTTACGACAAGTTTTTTTGAATCCGTCATCTCCTGAATGCAATCTTACAGGTTCACTTTCCTCACTAACCAGAAGGTGCTATTACATACCAATCTACCAAGCACACTGACGTGTTAACAACAAGAGATTTTACGAGTATAAGCTATATTTTCATACCAATCAACACAGCCACCGGCTGCGGAAGGACTACTGTTACCAGCTGTTCTGAGACTTCAGTTGCCGAGCTCAATAGCTGTATTCGCTTAAGTGCGGCCAGTAGCCGGTATTTGGGGAGATAGTGGGTTCGAGCCCACTGTCGGCAGCCCTGAAGAGGGTTTTCCGTGGTTTAGCATTTTCAGACCAGGAAAGTGCTAGCGCTGTACCTTAATTGAGGCCATGGCCGCTTCCTTCCCACTCCTAGCCTTTTCCTGTCCCATCGTCGCCATAAACCCTATCAGTGTCGGTGCGACGTAAAGCCAAGTTGGATGGACAAGTCTCCATAGAACTGTACCCTTCTCGTCCTCATCAGAATCACGCCTTCTGTTCTCTGATATTATCATTCTTTGTTATATTGAGTCTCCTTTCCCCTTTTTACATTTGGACCTAGAATCGTTCTTAGCACATTTCTTCAAGTTCACCTTTTCCAATCATGTCCTACGTTTTCCGCTCTGCATACAGGCGCTCGGGGTTAACAACAATATCTAGATGCCCCAGTTTAGCCCTATAAGGTATAACCTTGTTGTTGTCGGTGTTCCTCGTCACTTGAAATGCCATTTCAACTTTTTTCGCCCGCTCCTTAATGGCATTCTTTTCCGACCCATTCTCTTGTAATGTTTCTCCCAAATACTCAACGCTCATAACTCTCCTTATTTTTTCGTCTCCTAACTTCAACAGCTGAGGGGACTCTTTAATGTTGGCCATGAACCCAGTCATTTCAAAAGAAATTTGAAATTCAATCTTCCTTGCTATAATCTGGACTTCTTCAGTACTTTTCATATCCCCCCTCTGCATCGATGGCCTCGACGCTGACCATTCAGCTAATGAGTCGGCTGTTATTATTATTATTATTATTATTATTATTATTATTATTATTATTATTATTATTGTATTAATACATAAAATCCTAACGTATATGTTTCACAAAACTCAAGTTCTTAAACCAGAGGAAGTTAAAAGGTGTGGTTGGTACCAAAAACCTCCAAATCGTCTCAATAATACAGGAAAATCTTGCATTTCTTGAAGAGTCAACGGAAATATATTTATTTTACTAGCTGATGTACCCGTGCTTCGCTACGGGATTCTCAGAAAGACTGACTTGGTGGTTTTCCTAACTGAATTCAACATAGATCATTACAAAAACGTCAGTAGGAATGTAGCGATTGAAAGCAATGTTATCATATAAAATACTCGATCAAATGAAAAACCGCACACTTTCTCACTTTCAACGAACATTACTACGGTGCCGATCTAAGACTCCAAAGTTCCAGAGCTGGAATAACCAGACTGCCGTGAACACTCCTCTGTCTCTTAAATATGCACACTACTCATTCCAATCAGTGCCTCAGAGTAGGGATTGAATAGCTCGAATACTATGATGAACCAGTGTGTTACGTACCAGATATATCAAAAAATGTATAAACCAGAGGAATGGCATGCTAAAGAAGAAAGTTATCTTACTCCCCAGCTACTTCCCGCCAATATACAGGCAGGCTGTTACAGTTGGTACGACCAGGCGAGTTGACCGTGTGGTTAGGGGCACGCAGCTGTGAGCTTGCATCCGGGAGATAGTGGATTCGAACCCCACTGCCGGCAACCCTGAAGATGGTATTCCTTGGTTTCCCATTTTCGCACCAGTCACACCAGGCTGTATCTTAAAGCCAAGGCCGCTTCCTTCACACCACTATTCATTTCCTATCCCATCGTCGCCATAAGTCCTACCTGTGTCGGTGCGACGTCAAGCAAATTAAAAAAACCTCGGTACGCTGCAGTAATCCTATCTATCGGGGATGAGAGGAAACAGAAGACAAAAAGCACATCACAACAAACAATGGTCAATGTAATGTTATTGTTGTTAAAGTTTCTATATTGCAGGCCTTCACATTAGTTTTCTTTCGACTCTGTGATATTAGGGTGTCTTAAAAAAATATTTTATCGTAGACTGTAGTTCCTTATTCTCAGACTTTACATGCCGATTTTCACTAAATTCTGTTTACCCATTTTCTCGTGACTCGGCGCTGATATGGACTTAGTAACAAAAATCCAAATTCATGAATATCTCTGATTATATGTGGTACGGTAAAAATGTATAAGACCTAAGTGATCGGAAATTTAATAACTTCTTACATAACTACTACTAACTTACGACATAACTAAAGTTATGTTAGTTATGTAGTATTTATCGATACGACCACTAATAACATAAGTAACTTATTTTAGAATTACATTTCAGGCCATCCCCTAAACTATCATTTCACTCAACGTGAATAAAATAATTTGTAGCCTAGATTGTAGTGGTTCATCACCCGACATTACATACCGATTTTCATTAAATTCTCTTCGGCCGTTTTCTATTGATGCGTGTACATACATACAGACAGACAGACAGACAGACAGACAGACAGACAGACAGACAGACAGACAGACAGACAGACAGACAGACAGACAGACAGACAGACAGACAGACAGACAGACAGACAGACAGACAGACAGAAATTACGGAAAAGTAAAAAATGCATTTTCTTGTTACTGTGGATATGACCAATACAGAAATACCATTCTTATCAAATTCTGAGCAATGTACAGACAAAACTCTTATTTTATATATAGATTACATTTAAGGCCTTCCCCTAAACTACCATTTCACTCAGTGCGAATAACATTATTGATAGCCTAGATTATAGCCACCTATTCTCCGACTTTACATACCAATTTTCGTGAGGATACGACCACTAATAAAATAAATATTTGACAATTAAATTTTAGGCCTTCCCCTAAACTACCATTTTTCTCAGCGTGTATAGCCTATATTGTAGCGAATTATTTCCCATCTTTGTCTAGCGATTTTCATTAAGACACGACCACTAATAACATAAATATTTGAGAATTAAATTTCAGGCCTTCCCCTAAACTATCATTTCACTCAGCGTGATTAAAATAATTTATAGCCTAGATTATAGCGGTTCATCACCCGACTTTACATTCCGATTTTCATTAAATTCTCTTCAGCCGTTTTCTCGTGATGCTTGTACATACAGACAGACAGACAGACAGACAGACAGACAGACAGACAGACAGACAGACAGACAGACAGACAGACAGACAGAAATTACGGAAAAGTAAAAAATGCTTTTTCTTGTTACTGTGGACATGCCCGATACAGAAATACCATTCTTTTCAAATTCTGAGCAATGAACAGACAAAACTCTTATTTTATATATATAGATGAAATTCATTTAATTGCACGTCAGAACCATGATTTGGATCGACCTTGATGAATAGATTGTCGCTAGGCGACAGCGACTTACTCTGTATCATGACAGACCAGTAAGAAATACTGTATATAGGAGGATGGGAACACGCCGCCATGTTTTATGAAGTACCTTTCCTGCTAGGAGGTTCATGTAACTAGGCAACTCGTTGCCTGTTAATCGGAAATAGCGATCCAACATGCCGTGTTCAAGATGTACGAAGCCTACCTTCCTGTACTTTCCCCTTGATTATTAAGAGATGGTGGTTGCCCAACAACGATCACCGAGAGAGTTGGCTATTGCTTCGCGTTACGTAGGTGTGACTTGCATTCAGGGGATAGTAGGTTCGATCTCACTGTCAGCATTTCTGAAGATGGTTTTCCAAGGTTTTCAATTTTTACACCAGCAAAATTAAGGCCATCTACGGGGCTGAACGGCTTAGATGGTTCAAGTGCCTGCCTTCTCAACCCAACTTGGCAGGTTCGATCCTGGTTCAGTTCAATGGTATTTGAAGGTGCTCAAATACGTCAGCCTCGTATCTGTTGATTTACTGGCACGTAAAAGAAATTCTACAGGACAAAATTCCGGTACCTCGGCACCTCCGAAAAACGCGAAAGTAGTTAGCTGGATATAAACCCAATAACATTATTATTATTTTTATTATTATTGTTACTATTATTATTATGCCTTTGCTGGCGAGATGTAGTGTTTACAGTGCACTATGTCTTCTGGTATGGGCTATATCAAATTTGTTACTTTCATTGACCTGTCACAGTCTCATCCTTGGCTTTGACAATATGAAAGTGACTGAGGTATGAGTGATGCTAGTAATACCATTCCTTATGCAGCCAGTCCCTGTTATGAATGGTGTGAAAATATCGCTCATAGGGTCAGTTGGTGCATACATTTCAGTGGGCTTGGCAGCCTGATATGTAAGAGCAACTGCTGGCTCGGTGAGGAAAGCAACGGGAAACTACCTCACTCCTCGTTTCCCTAGTACGCCTCTTCAGTGACGCCTAGGCTATTTATGACAGCTGTTGGCGAAGCTGCAGAGGATCAAACCAGCCTTCGGGCTGATTACCCAACATACATACATACATACTATTATTATTATTATTATCAGCGAATTATCGCAATAATGGAAGACGTTAAGAAAATAATTCAATTCCTGTGTGGGTTTTTCTTGTTTTTCCAATAGATTTTGATTCATTCCGACAAGGCTTGCTTACGTTCGGCCGACCAGTTTGGTCTGTATTGTTTTTGTTGTGGTTGCTCTGATGTCGCTTCCCAATTGTTTACTTTGTGCCTAAAGATGTCTCTTTCTACGATGTCTGTTGAACTTATGTTTGCGTCTTTTGAGGTCCTTTCGAAGTTCTTAAGCCAGGGTGTTGACTTCTTAAGCGAGATTACATAATCGTCAATAATTGTCAATCGATTTTCTGGTAATCTAGTGAGATGGCGGAAGAATTTCATTCCTCTTTTCCTAATATCAGTTTCGATGTTTGAGAACTTTTCTGTTGTTTTAATTGATTGTAACCTGTAACCGTCTTGGGTGTACTGTACCTTGCATCTAAGATTTTCCTAATGATCTTCTCTGTTCTTTTTTGATTTCTTCAAGTTCTTGATTTCTCTTGAGTGCCAGTGGTTCTCTTGTGTATAGGACTGTTGGCTTTATGACTGTGTCGTAATGCCAAATTTTAGTACTACTATTATTATTTACTTCCTGTCTTCTTTATGGTTGAGACCGTTGTGTTTTACCCACCTTGACTTGTAGGATTCGACTGTGGCCTCACCTAAGACGGCATTTCAGCTTCATTCTCGGATACTGTCAGTACTATTAGAAAAGAATTACCTCAGTTTGAAAAAAAATTCTTCCATTTATTCTCCATCATTCATAATTACAGCAAAGTTAGTCAACAGAGCTCTCTCTTCTGTACCTTGCCACTAATTGAGCTGCATTTCCTGACCTGGCACTAGGCAAGAATCATGGTAAGATTGATTACTATTTTACTGAGAAAAAAAAAACAGGAACATGGTAAGTAGATTATTAATTACACAACCTTTGTCATAAGAATCATGTTGTCAGTGGGTCAATGTTCCACTAACACATACAGGTTTTCGGGAACAGTAAAAAGAAAGCGGACATGGCATGTTTTAAGGTACAGCTGCAGAATTTTCCCAGTGTGAAAATGGGAAACGAAGGGAAATTATCTCTGGAGCTCCATATGGTCACCACTTAACCAGGTACTGCACATACAAAGAACATATAGGAATTGTAAGATTAAGCTCTTGTCCACCCATAAGCAGGGTAACACAGAGTAAGGAAGCCGTCTGATATACACAGTGGAGCAATGAAAACCACGAAGAACATCAGAAACAAGTTGTTAAGTATGATTTTTCTAATAAATAAAAACCGTTTCAACTTAAAAAATGCTGCGAACATTTTATTGCACTGTCATCATTGTTGGAATCAGAAAAGAGAAAAGGAATGGATGAAAGTTAAGGAGGAAAAATGGAAACCTTTCCCTTTGCGAAAACCTAATTACCATGAAAATGGCTTTCAATAAATTTGCAACAACTAGTCTAACGCCGGAAAAAATCACTTTGGACAGATATGGCCTGCGACTTTAAGTCGGGAAGACTGAACACCTAGAGTGTAGGATACAAAGTGATGGGGTAGCTAACATCGACGGCGTTTAGATTCTCAAAACATCTCAATTTAAATATCTAGGATCACTTATCCAATCGGATGGTGACACGCTCTCAGGTGTTTTTAAGCAGAATCAATGCTGCCTGGATGAAGTGTTGCCAAGTAACAGGAGTGCTTTCTGATCTGAGGGTGCCAATAAATCTGAAATCCAAAGCCTATAGAACCATAATTAGACATTTCGCACTGTATGGAACCGAGTGTTGGCCAGTCACAAGGAGACACGAACAACAGCTGCATGCCATGGAGATGAAGATGCTTCTTTGACCAATGGAACTCACTAGACTCGACCAAATCAGAAATAAGGATATTCGGATGGCATTTGGCGTGGCCCCAATCCCTAAGGGAATCGTTTGCGATGGTATGGCCACGGGCTACGCAGAAACGATTCTTCAGTTGCGAGAAGGGCATTCAACTTAAGTCCCGAGGACCACAGACTACGAGAGCGACCAAAGAAGTGCTGGCTCGACGCTGTGCGGGAGGACATGCACAAGACCACATCTAGTGGAAACGGAAGTGCAGAACAGCAGACCCTGCAATTAAGCGGGACAAATGCTAAAAAATGTCTTTCAATAAATGCAACTCGAATATTAATAACGAACGGTTTATTTTCATCATTTCACAGAGGTGGGTACAGAGGTTTTTTTCTATACAAATCTACAGAACGTGCACCTTTCAAGGTCTCTGTTGCTAGGTAACACACTTTGTGATGTCACATCTTTTACACATATTGTCCCGTCATGCACATTTTCGAATGATCCCGAACCCTAAGACATTGTCTTAAGGTGCGACCTACACCTTTGAACATAGAACAATGGGGTGTTTTAAACTTATCTTTCCGCAGCAAATGAAATAAATACTAAAAGGAAGCTTGTATAACAAACACGTTATTCCTTAATAATATGCCTAGGTATTTAGAAATATAAACTTATGCCATTATATATAGCCTATACTTATTCAAAATGGCGGCGTATCATGGCCACTATTTTTCCGTTTCTCTGATAATTTCCAAACGCATTAATATTTTTCTACGATTCTTTTTTATTATGATTAGTAATGTTACAGATACAACAGGTACTAGAATTAGTGAGGTCCATTAGGTATAAACATTTTTTCATGAAGTTATTTTCAAGTAGTTAATTTTATCATTAACCTTCATTTGAAAATATATATATTTAAACTTAACCAATTCTAATTCTAGAATATCTCCCTCTTCTCTATGCAATATACATGCATGAAAAATGTCATATTAATATCTAAAAAACTTTCAGAGTTATCAGGGAAACGGTTTTGAAAAACGAAAGTTACGGGAAACGAGCAACGAACTTACCCTAAAGGGTCTGCTTGGGTGAAAGAGCTTCACGTTTTTGGTCATGACTCCGAAAGTATTGGGGATATTAACAAAATAATGCATTGTTATAAAGAGAAAAGTTCAATTTTAAATGGAAAAAAGAAATTGAAAAGTCGCATTTTTGGTCGGTCAAAGGTGAGTAAAGGTGTGTAAGTGAACTGCAGGCAGTGAATTTAAATAATTGGGAAAACGAATGGAATAATACGATAAACAGTATAGTGACATAATTTTTTCCAAGTGTAAAGGACAGACTAAAGTTCCCATTAACCTGGAAAATAATGACTTTATTAACAGGCCATGGGAAAACAAACTGATATTCCCATCGATTTAAAATTAAAGAGAGTCTTTTGTAGATGTGACACAGAGAATCAAACGGTTGATCATACATTATTTACATGTTGAAAATATGAAAGAGAAAGGCAATTATTAAAGAATATATTGATAAATAAGTGTGGAAAGTCGACATTTGACAAAATGATGCATTTTGCAAAATAATTTGTTTTTTATTTAATTTATATTTAGATAGTACTAGATCGGATTATTGAATGTTATTGTATGTAAATAATAGATTAAGATAGTTTATAGAGTAATGCGTTAAAGTAATGTTAATAATATGTTAATTAATGTAATGTTAATTAAAATATAATTAATTATGTGTGATAATTATGTAAGTTTATCTATTCAAACAAGTTTCATAGAGAGCATGTAGTATTCCTTGATGTACTGGAATATGCTCTGAATTAATAAATTTAAAAATGTCAAAAGAAAGGAGGAAAGGGAAACAGGAAAGGAAGGAGGCAAACGCTGGAAGGATGGAAATCAAAAAGGAAGGTAGGAAAGAATGGAAAGCTGGGAAACGAAGGAGGAAAAGGAAGGAAGAGGGGAAGTTGAGGAAGGGAAGAAATTAAGGAAGTAAATGAACGATGTATAGATAGGAAAGGAAGAAAGAAAAGAAGGGAAGAATGGAAGGAGAAAAAGAAAGAAAGAAAGGAGAGAGGGAAGGAAGGAAGGAAGGAAGGAAGGAAGGAAGGAAGGAAGGAAGGAAGGAAGTGATCGTTGACTTCATGGTCGTAGCTATGGAACTTTTTGTTTTACATGGAATACGAACCATACGACTTTACATTTCAAAATTCAGTGACAGAGTCGGCTAAGACGTCAGAAGAGGACACTCCATACAGGTAACTCTTGCTTCTGGGGAAACAGCTGTCGTCAAATGATCCTCTCGAAAGTTAACGTAAGATTTTGACAATTTCACGACCTGAGGACGAGTACAACATACACTGGGTACAGTAACTTCTTTTCTGCACCTCCTCCCCACTCGAGGGAGGAGGAAAAGGGTAGATCTATGGAGTAAGAAGTGTAAATTGGACATTTCAAACGCATCCACATTCCCGGACCTCTGGAAGGGAACAAAAGATGGCACGGCGAAGCGGAATGCATCAGAAGATAGTCGTGTCTACAGCGAAATGGTCGCCGTAGTCAGGTATCTAAATCTCTCTAGTAATAATAGTATTTATTAATTTATCGCTAATTTTACTCTTGATTTGCGTGAAAGCAATGATTTTCTTCCATTTAGGACAAAAATTACAATGCAATTTTTTGGATACGAATCGTTCACATAAGAGGAGAATTCTTCGAAGTCTCAAGTTCATTTTTCCTTGTTTTGGTTGAGTACTACGATTGCATTTCGCTGTAACATTTGTAGGCCTAGTAGTTTATGTATTGTGGCAAGTTGTTTTGTTGCAACGCTATACACGGTGTAACAATAAGTTACGCACAAACTTTCAGTACATACTCGTCACAAGAAAAAGAAAATATTTTAATGGACATTGGACAGGAAACGCATTATTTAGACGTAAGAGATAATTTCCTACAACTCTACATAGTGCATTAATCATGGGAACCATTCATGAACAGAACATACCACCTCGTACTATTTCTAACATGTAATATTCGAAATCACTTCCATTAGCATGAAACCGCCCTTTCAGGGATACATCAGATCCTCAAGGATATTCAATTATAAGTAATTTTCATGCATCTCTGGGTGCCTATTTTACACAGTGGTGCCTCTGATAACGATGATGATGGTGTTTCTTGTTTAAAGGGGAATAACAGCTAGGTCTTCGGCCTCTAATGATACGAGGTGCAACGATAATACGTTCAAAAGTTTCCACTGACTTGAATATAAAACGAATGATGAAAAGTTGAACATGAATTCAAAACAATCAGTGGATCCGACTCGCAATGCGTTATTTACTAGGATGATGCTTGTTGTCCAAAGGGGTCAAAAAACAAAGTCACCAGCCCCTCATACGAGTACTAATCACTGGTAGAGCACAACCATTGTGTTCTTCCTATAGTGGTACTAATCTTTGGTAACGTAGACTTGCGGTGTTCCACGCATGTTGGTACTAATCACAGGTAATGTAGACCCAGCGTATTCCACACACAACGGCACTACTCACAGGTAACACAGACCCATGGTGTTCTTCACATAATGGTACAACTTCCATAGTAATCCTCTCCCGATAACACTAGTCACAGACCCAGCAGGTGGCAATAGCGGTACGTGTTTCTCAGGTTTCTCAGGTAGTAGTCATTATTGCTCTAAGACGGAGCACAATGTATAGTACTAATCGCAAGTAAAGTCGACCCATGGTATCCATCGCGTAATGGTACTACAGAAGGTCGTTCGGGATCTCTGGTGACGAGTTTGAAGGCCGCTGGTGGCGCTGTCATCAACTTGAGCACGTCAACACAGGGAGTGATGATTCACTTCAGTACTGACAACGGTCGTGTGTGTGTGTAGAGTGTCGTGACATTAGCTGAAATGATGCCTAAGCGGATTGAACCTTACTTGGTGGGCTACATAACAGCCCTTTGCGAAGCCAAATACAGCTATTCCGCAATCCAAGGAATGTGAAAGAAGCGAGATTTCTCGATGTCAAAGAACGGGATTAGTGCTGTATTAAAAAAGGCAAAGGCCAACTGGCCTTAATTCCGGAGGGTTAAAACAGGCAAATCCACGACCAGTCACCAGGCGTACACTAGAAGTGGTGAGGAAAGTGAAGGTGGTAACCCTGTTCCAAAGGACGTAAGTTGGGGATGTCAGTTCTTAGGGAGAATTGAGATGGAAACTGGAATCCATACGATTCCTTTTAATGAAATGCCAGTTGAAGGCACGCGAAGGGTCACCCATGGAGTTCTCTGCATTTGGAATCCTAAAAATGGAATTAGGAAATAGACATCAACGCACTATCAATGGCCTCTGGAAAGCCTGTCAGGGCTTGTGGGATGTGATATACATTCTTGCCCTGCGGAAAAGTCTTCTGTAATGGAAATTACATTGTCGGGTTATAGCTGAAAATTTTGGCTTTTCAATTGAGCAGGATCGTTGGTGGAGACATGGCTTTTCATACCCTAATTACTCTTCAAACGTCGTCCGCAGAGATCCCGAACGACCTTCTGTAATCATAGATTGTCTGTTGGTTCCAAAATTATCATCCCTTGGTCGCCCCTTTAATTCACCTCTTACGAGAGGCAGGGCGGGTGAATTCTTCATCTGCCTATTTAGGCTATTTTTGCCTATATGTCTTCCTGCCTTAACTCTTTTGTGCCTATAAATCAATACGTTTTTTATTCAGGTGGTAGCCGTGGATTGTCGTGTATTCTTAGAAGGTTAGGTCAGCCCCACACAATGCTCTCAAAGCAGTGAATGACCACTAGACCAGTGCAGTGATTGACTAATAATAAGTATTCTCTTTATATTTCAGATATAATCTGTGTCGTGGTTTGTAAAAGGAAGGAACTGAGATAAGATCCGAGATCGATAACAGAGCTCAGACTCATAACATTCTCATCAGCTGGCAGCTTTTTGTTCTCGTCTAACGACCATGATTGGCCTTGCTCACTAGTGGAGACAGTGAGAGAATGGAAAATTAAAAACCTCCAGTACAAAGCTGAACACGCTGCAGGGAAATATTAATTTGTTGTACTGTGTTTCACCGAAATAACAAAAAATAACAAGCTACGAACATCGTCTACAAAGAAAGTACTTTGCACATAACACAGAGTATATACGTGACGTGAAACTTGTACTTGGCCAGTTATTTCCCTTAATAAAGGAACTTGGAATGATTTGAAGTCGTAAGCTACATTTAGAATGAAAATATGAACATTAAGAAGAGATTTGACCAAAGTTTACAACTTCAACAGTTTTGACCTTATATGTACCGGTACTAATTATCACTTACCACACGACTTTTTAAATTCATTAACATTCAGTTAATTATTTCAATGCAGTCTATTATCAAGGTAAGCAAGGTGTTAATGTGGGAGGAAAGAACATTGAATGCATCAGATTTGCTGACGACATGGTGGTCCCAGCAGAAACTGAGAAAATGGTGAATATCATGGTGGAAATATCGAGCAGAACGTGTGAAAACTTTGGTATGAATGTTAATAGAAAGAAGACTAAGGCATAGGTCATGAGTAAGAAGAAGGATGTAACAGCAAAGATAGTTCTCCCAGGCAAATAAATAATTCAGATATTTAGGAAGCGCAATCATAAGTGATCTATATTGTTTGTATGAGGTGAAGATCAGGATCACAATGGCCAAGGAAGTACACATGAAGCAACGGGTACTGATGAGTGGGACACAGATGCTTGTTGTTAAAAGGTCCTAACACCTACGTCGTCGGCACCTAATGGTACGAAATGAGACGAAATGTAAAGTCCAAAATCATCCACTGACCAGCATTCAAAACGTGAGGACGAAGAATGAATGGATGGATATGAATTTAAGACAATCAATGGATCCGACCCGTAATGCCCCACATTCCCTGAAACTAGCCTTAAACAGTAGTATTACTGACCAAGGGACTGCTTCTAAATCATAATCTTGAATCGATAATGATTATTGTCTAATGGGGTCCAAAATCCAGGTCATAGGCCCCTCATAATGGTACTTATCGCTAGAAAAGTAGAACCATGGTATTTGTCCTGATGCGGTACTAATAAAAAGTAGCGTAGACTCGCGGTATTCCACACAATAAGGTACTACTCACAGGTAATGTAATAGGCACATGTAACACAGTCCTATTGAACCCTTGAACTTACCATTCCATCGTTGGTCGGCCACGGCTGCTACAGTAGAACAATATAGAACTCTTAAATCATGGGTCGTTGCGGGAATAAATTCGGTCACGATCTTAACCAAACGATGGGGTTCAGAAGAGAGCCTAACTACTTGAAATGAGGAGCAAATATGTGCTTACTAACTTTTATTAAAATCGAAATGACACGACAACATTGTTATTTTAATATAAATCCTTGAGAGAAAAAAATTATAACTTATTTATTATTGAATGTTTCAAACGCAGTCACATTGCATAGCGTTGATTGATTTCTCACAATATCGAAGAGTTGCTTCGGTGAAATTAGTACATTAGTGGACAGCGAAACTGAAAAACTGAAAAAGGAAAGACCTGAAAACCGGGCACCTATTACTCCAAACGAGAACTGAGAATTAATCCACACGATACGTGGAAAATTTGACTTTCAACAAGTAAAACGCCTGATTTCCTCCCAATTAAGGTTATCCACCAGTCGAATACCCTTTACGGATACGGAACACCCGCCGAATGGACCTTTAATCGAACCAAATTGACTATCAGTTGCTTTGGATAGGTTGCGAAATATTATGGGATAGCATGGTGTTCACTACAAGTTAACAGCATCATTCACAATTGAAATAAAATTCCACCATGTATTTGTCATTCATGACACCCTTACGTGATAAGGTAATCCCGATGCTAAATGTGCATCACCCAAACAACTGTTCGGAAGGAACCAACAACAACATGATCCGCGAGGATCTTACGTTACGTCGTTCTAAAGGAACAAAACTGCGAAATGCAGGAAACACTTATTCATCACGCATTTAGAAGAAATGCCAAACACTGAAGTTAATTAAAAAGTGGTAAATCACTTGAAAAGTATTATTACCAAACCGATTTTCAGGTTAGAAATGGTTATGTTACGCTTAATGAAATTACCAGTCCAAATTGAAAAAATATTACAACTTTAAGGAATTCTTTCCTAAAAAAAAACAATGACTACCTTTACAGATCCGTCTACTTATTGTCTGTCCCAACACACTACCTATAAAATGATTACTTAATCGAATTCAACTATGAATAAAATGAAAGTACGACAAAGTTTGAAAATAAAATAATATTACTGGCTGACGAATCGAAACCGCATTCGCAACTCAAGTCTCACGCTAATACACTGAGTGTCAATATGCACACTATCAAAACGAAACGGACGTCAGAACGACAAACAATTAAGTCCGTAAAATAAAATTACATATTGAAGTCATTAAAACTCAACACGCATGGAGAATTACAGTAAAAATATTTAATCTCCATCAGGTCGATATCCAATTTTGGGCAACCCTCATTCACCGATAGCGGCCCCGTTATCTCAAGGAACACCCTGCAGCTGTTGGAGCTACGCACTAGTTGGCCTCATTATTGTCGATCTAACCCTCTTCATATTCCATATTTTACTGTAGAGGCTACCTTCACCCAAGTCACTTCGCAAAACAAAAGAAACATCTAATCTGAGACTTGAGTATGTACAGCTGACATCCCAGACCTATCGTCGGGCTCACTTAAAATATGTACATCCTAACACTAATCTCTATGTACATGACACCTTCCAAATTCTATCGTCGGGCGTGAACTAGGATATCTCATCATCAGTAACTCCAAGGATAACATGTGACGTCCTAAATCTATTGTCATGCGTCAAAATGGATCGTACTACGTATCCCCTAGCATATCAGGCGAACTAACAATTTCAAACCAACTCTGACATTTCAGTACACATGGGACCGCGTCTCTTACTATTAAACGAATGCAAGTCGAAAAATGCAGTAAGTCTCCATCTCGTTACAATACGTGAACTCGAAAATAAATATACGTGACGAACAATTCTCCAACTCAAACACAATCTCAGCCTGTGCAATGAAGTTTTTAGGGAAGCAATGATAACTCCCAACACACGTCTACCATTTTGTGGATGTATTCAAAATAATAATCATCACTACCGCATTTAGAAACTCTCAAATCGCCTACCGTCAATTCCAAATATTTATATCAATGACATATCCAGTGAAACGAAATTCAATACAACACCAACCATGTATTCGAAATGCTCTTTTATCCTTGAGGTCGCATTATCTTAATATTCATACGGGCTTCACGTAACTAGTCACTTGACTTTTACTACCAAGATTTTTAACCTTTTACTAGAGTCGTTTTCACTTGGGATCTTACTAGAAATCTACGATGCCTCACACAGTAGTCGTCTCAAATTTCGGATTGGTAGCGGAATACTCTACAGCCTGTCACAATACAGTCTGTTTCACAAATACTTCCTCGGCAAATATAGCCTGTCTCAAACTCATTCTCCTCGCCTTATCCCAGCGGTATCACTTAAAATCCAGGCTTCATTTCATCTTCAATATTCCTATCCCTCTCATTTCCACATATATAAATTCTTCGCTCGCAACCCATTTTTCTTATATTTCCAAGACCCCTTTCATTTTTCAATCCTCTAGTGAAAACAACAACCATTATGAAATACACCTCTTTATTTTACTATTACTACGACTTTCGGACCTCGAGAATCCAAGAACACACCGCGACTTTGCGTATCACTGATATACACGATGTCCCAAAATTTTTACTTCCCATGAATAAATATAACTCTATCGAATTTCACTGAAATATTCTAAGTGCCTGCGATCCTTGTAAAATATACAGGTTAAATGCTCCTTTAAAATAGACAAATTTCTTCATCCCGCGGTAGACATTATTATTATTATTATTATTATTATTATTATTATTATTATTATTATTATTATTATTATTATTATCGACAAACATTTCTGAATTCAACTGATATTTGAAATTAAGACACTCTTCACGACTATTTTACAATTATAGCTTTCCTAAATTTTCTCGCTTTGGACAATATCTCATGGAACATTAACACCAGATTTAAACGTCGCATTTTTACAGTTTCTTGACGTGAAATTTACAAACTAAAATTTTCACACGCTAACCAAAATTATAACACTTTTCGCCTGATAATTACTAATATCAACCCGACAATCATCTTGAAAAATATGTTGGGACAGAACAAAAAAATCTAACTACAACATAATACAAATATAGACAGACCTGCAAAATGGCGCCATCTTCAGTATTCTGGCTACATTGTCGCCAGATGACCTCGTGCCTTTAGCCGTACATTTGCACAAATAACATCATCATTTCCAACATATCACTCTTCCAAACACTGCCTTTTTCACACGATATTAAATTACAACACAAATCACGCACTTTCCTCGTTATAATGTGTACCACAAACTTCCCTCGTTCTGCAGTCAACTGCTACTGTCTGCTTTCGTCCCAGAGTTGTCTCTCTCTGTCACCCACAAACACACCAGGTGTTCAACAGATAACGAAATCAAACTACTCTGACTAGCTTCCCAATTCTTTTACCACTTTCAAACGCACATAAGGTGATACAGTAACATTTGCTGTGTACTTTAACAGATGCCTATACTTTCACAATTTGTCGGCAATAGTTCAGAAATTTTCTGTCACCTTCCCTTTCTAACCGACTGGGTGGACCTCAGCCACAAACATGTACTAAGTCGTTTGTAGATCAATCTGGTACAATTTTCTGCTGACGACGGGCGTAAGCTACCGCCGCTTCAAAAACCAGATCGACACTGAAAAATATGCAATGGGGGGTTCCTCTTATAGTCTATAGGAGGGACGCTACACACACTACTAAGCTTGATTGTATAATCTGCTAATTTCGCGTCCAATAGACCGATTTTTATGAGACTTGTCCCAGACTTCCGGACAGACTTGTAATTATTTTAGATGTTAATCTCATAATTTTACCACACTCACAACAGGTGAAATAAATTATTTCTGCCCGGACGTTTCGCGCGTTTCCTTCATCCCTTGACCTTGGCACGTGGAGCTAGTTCACTGATCTGACGCTGACTTGTACTTAGGCTTAACTGCATTTATTATTTACCCTGGGGGCTCTGTCTTCACGTAGGGTTTAAGAATAATTTAGATGATTTATTTCTTTATTTACTGTATTGCCAAAATCCCTCGTTACGCAGAATTCCGTGAATTTAAAGAATTATCGGGCACTCGAAGTCCACCGAGGTGTCACGGTATTTCACGAGCCTGCCGCGGGTGAGATCCTTCCCACGCGACATCGAGGCTCTTAGGAGCGCAACATGACTGCCCTCAAAAATAAAAGTAGCTTGTTGATTTGAAATAAATATGGAGAAAATAAAAAATATTTTTCTCATCGTCGAATTATGGGTTCACTATGGTGTTTCTCATATTGCGGCGCGATTTACAGGCAATGCAATCCTATGGTGTTCTTCACAAAAGTGTACTAATCACAGGGACTCGTACTACCCCCTGGTGTTCCTTACATAGTGGGTACTAATCATAGGCAAGGTAGACCAATGGTTTCGCTCACCCACGGTGTCGCTCATACAGTGGTACGAATCACAGGTACTCTAAAACCCACCCGGATTCACACACTGTTGCTACTAATCACAAACGTATTGTGTACCTAACATTGTGTTACTGCTCTCAAGTAAAAGTGACCCATGGTGTTCCCTGCGTGATGGTACTAATTATAAGTAGGTAGTCTCATGGTTCTAATTCGATCATCCCTTTGTCGCCCCTTTTAGTTACCTCTTACGGCAGGCAAGTGATACCGTGAGTGTATTCTTCGTCCGCGTCCCCTACCAACAGGGGGTTCCATTCAAAAGAGAAAGTACAATTGGTTAGGTCAATGTTTACGGAGGAAATGTTTATTAACAAAGGCAATGGAAGGAAAAGTTGCAGGGAGAAGGTTGAGAGGGAGAAGAGGTATCAGATGATGGACAGAGTGGAAATTAGTGGAAGATACTGGAAGACTAAAAGGATGGGAGGAGACAGATCGGAATGGAAAATGTATGCGTAAACCTGCTGATAGGCAGAAAACCGGTGATGATGATGATGATGGTGATGATGATATTATAATATTATGCTTGTAGTTAATGTACAGTACCTAACTAAAGTTTAAGACCACCAGCGAAAATCAAGTAATGAACTCCTGGTCCTATATAGTAAGAACAGGTATGCAAATATTTTTCTTATTCATGCTCATATACAACCAATAAAATAACATCTGAACTGTCCAATGAAGTTTAAGAATCATATTTTTTCAGAACATTTTGTGAACCTATAAAAATACCTCACATTCGGTTGTAAGGGCTACCTTTTTCAGTAAATTTCAGCAGGCATTTCATGCTGTTCTAAATATCTATCCAATACAGTGTATACTGCCTAAAAGCCAAAAGATGAAAGTATCATAGCGTCGTTTTTTCTGCACATTTCACCGTAATCACTTCGCAATTCGGCCAGTGAGTGGAATCTCAAAATATGATGCTAGTAAACGATAATTGCGGATCTGTAACATGTTTCTGCAGTTGCGATCTGTTGAGCGAAAACTTTACTACATGGGAGGTGAAGGTTCGGTGGCTCATTCCAAAGATTTATCAAGCATGTCTAAACAATAGGACAACCCCAGGAAAAAGGCCCTACGATACATTCATTTTGCCGGACTGAGTGGCTCAGACGGTTGAGGCGCTGGCCTTCCGACTCAATCTTGGCAGGTTCCATCGTGACTCAGTCCGGTTGTATTTGAGGGTGCTGAAATACGTCAGCCTCCTGTCGATAGATTTACTGGCACGTAAAAGAACTCCTATGGGACTAAATTCAGGCACCTTGGCGTCTCCGATAAACCGAAAAATTAGTTAGTGGGATGTAAAACCAATATTATCATTATTATTCTTTCTTCGTTATACCCATTCAAAGAGTGCGTTTGAACTTGTACGTTGGCCTGATGGTTTTCGCCTTCTTGTCCTCCCAAAATCTCTTCATGAATGCACTGTATTGCATCTTGCGTTCTGTGGACCGCTGTCTTCCAGTTTTATTCTTACTGTTAGGTTTCTCCACGAATTTGTGCTTGGCTACTAATGTACTAAAGGCTCCATGATCTTCTATGATGTCCGTGATATTCATTTCTTGGAAGTCCGCCTTAGTTTCCTGTAGCCAGTTTATTTTGACCTTCTTCGAGTTGATTACTTTTAATAATCTTGTGGTGACTCAGTCGCTGTCCATTCTACAGATCTGACCATAGAATTTCAGGCGCCTCTTGGGTACGGCATCAGTGAAGCTGTCAGTTAATGAGTACAGGTCCGCTGTTCTCATATTAATCCTCATTCCATTCTCTCTCGTGGAACCATAATTTTTCCGGAGAATTTTCCATTTTTTGCTTTTCAATTTCTATAATTTTAGAATGACTTCCAAGGAACATGATTTCTGAGGCGTATAAAGCTTGCGGCAAAACAACTCTCGTATAGTGTCATAATTTTGCGTTACGCGGTATGACTCTTTTGTTGTAGTATTTCACATGGTGGCTCTTTCTACGTAGGCCCTACTGTCTAGTCCAGACTAAAGTATGATTTCTACGAGGTATTTGAAGGACGACACCTATAAAAATGTTCCGTCTTCCATCTTAAGTGGAGTTTTTTGCAATATTGATATAGATTTTTCCATGTACTGGGTTTTATTGTTATTATGATTATTATTTCTACAGGGCGAAATCCGTAAGGGTTGCCGTCCTTTCTGCATGCTGCATGTCGGTACACAAAAGCGCAGTCGACGTCACACCAGTCTGGTACGTCCGCAGAAAACACATCAAATTTGTTGAATGGATAATCTGACTAAAACACAGATGGAAAATCAGTAAAACTCACCCTCTACAGTAAGTGTTAAAAATGCTCTCCTGTAGACAAGCATTGTAGGCTATGATGATATTCTGGTTCACTCTCTACCATTCAGCCTCAAAACTGCAACGGGCATTGCATTTGAATATCTATAGCACACTAAAATACACTACTTCTTCTTCTTCTTCTTCTTATTTCCTGGCCGACTATGCGCCCATAACGGATGCTCCCACGTATCACTCAAGTTAGGAACTTCTGATCCTGAGAGAGTATTTCCTTAGGTTTGATGTCTGCACCACTGGAATGTCGCTTCTGTTCAAAGCGTGTTCTGCTGTTCGTCACCACGTTGCTCTGCCACGTCCTGGTCCTCACCTCGGTTCCTGGATGGCAAGAGCTCTCTGTTGAACGTGCCTGTGCCAGCGCAACTGCCGCTCCTCGAGTTTCGCACTGATAGGAGCAGTGTTAAATGATTCTCGCACGAGCAATCCATCAGACAGAGCGACACCCGCTGACCATCGCGTCACCCACATCTCCGTGACGTGCATTTGCTGTTCGTGCTTCTTCTACCTTGCCCACCATTCAGAGACACAAATGCGACCAGTTCTGATGACAGTCTTATATATATTGCTTTTCAGCTTTATAGGCATCTGCCTGTCACACAAGACACATGTCTCGACCATCCAACATTGATGCTGTGCTTCATGTCATCATTGATCGTGGTATCGGTGGCAATAACAGAACCCAGGTACTTGAATTGTCCGTCATAACCAGCGGTTCACCCGCGAGGTTTTCGTATTTATTTATACTTTCTCCAACTGGAGATTGCCCCTGAGGAAAAACCAAGATTAACATGAATCCTACGACCTCCATATCATCAAACTGGTATTGTTGGTGATAGAATGGGATGTTTGGTTCATATGTTTTCTTTTTATAAGGTACCTCACTGGGTTGCGTATTAGATGGACCTTGAATTTCTGACTTGGCAAACTTACAGAACATATACTCTGTCTTTTTACGACTAATTACGAGTCCATATGTTTGCAGTACTACCCTCCAAAGTTCTAAGACTGCCTCGATCTCCTCACATATCTCACAAACTTTTAATGTGTCGTTCGCGTATAAAAGAGTCCACAGTTGTTCTGGCATCAGGCGCTCTGTCAGACAGTTGATGATGGTGCTGAAGAGAATTGGGCTCATGGCTGAACCTTGAGGTACGCCAACTTCAACAGTGAACTTCCAGAGATCATTGAACTAGATTTCACTTTCGATGAGGGACGGACATACATGTCTTGGAGCATTCTCACAATATAATACACTGTCGCTTGACCTGGTGCCCTGGGGTTTCATAAGCTGACACAGTTCTTTCTACCTGGTCGTCAGGAGATTGAGTTCACAAACTTATTGAGTTACTTCAAATAATAAAGGAGCTAATGATCGGAGTAATTCCTTAGTTCTCTCCTTTTCAAATTGTGATCCAAAAATATTGCTAGAAATCACAGGAAGAAGTAACGATGTTACTATTTAGAAGCCATGGAAGGTGCTAAACCGATCAATTATTAAGATAAAATTGAACCGAAAGGAGTCGGATAGGAAAGATGAGAAAAATGACACAAGCAACTGAAGCCACATCAGACTCAAGTAAAAAAGCCCTTTGGGCGCTAACCCGGGCTTCCACTGGAATTACTCTAGGGTTAATTTTTGTCTGAACCGCAGGATTATTTTCTTCTCCATAATGAGTTTAAATGATTTTCCACTTCCTGACAGTGACCTGAACCCTCAGTTTCCAGCGAACAAAGAACAACTTATGTGCCACGGTGAGGCAGACTGCTACTGCCACCAAAACTAGAAAGTTTTACTGGCAAACACTCAGTGGGGTAAGTACAAATTTATAAGTTACCTGTAGTAACAACGTTCCAGAACCAAGCGACACGTTGATTGACGTCACATGAATGAAAGTCAAGTGCCGCTTGACCTGGCGCCCTGGGGTTTCATAAGCTGACACAGTTCTTTCTGGCTGGTCGTCAGGTGATTGAGTTCACAAACTTATTGAGTTACTTCAGATAATAAAGGAGCTAATGAACGGAGTAATTGCTTAGTTCTCTCCATTTTAAATTGTGATCCATAAATATTGCTAGAAATCACAAGAAGAAGTAACATTGTTACTATTTACCCAAGGGCATCCTTGGCTGAATGGTCAGTGTTGAGACCGTCGGTTCAGAGGGTTCGATTCCCGGCCGGGTCGCTTCATATACATACAACATTCTACACTTCCAACCACCACAGGAACACGCAATAGTGATTTATCCCTCTATATAGGGTTGGCGTCAGGATGGGCATCCGGTCGTAAAAACAGGGCCAAATTCACATGTGTGACATATTTCGCACCCGCAGCCCTACATTGTAGGAATAGTAGTAGTAGAAGAAGTAGACTTTAAACGGTACATTGTTCAGCTATTCGTCTTGTTAGATGCTCGATACTATTGAGAAATGTAGTGGACATGCCTTTAGGACACAGGGTAGAGTTAGGGGTAGAACTAAGCACAACAATACATGTTTTTATGATCCCAACTTTTTCTAATCCTATCAAGCATAGAACACTCAAATTTTACTATTTCTTTCTTTCTTAATCTGTTTACCTTCCTGGGTTGGTTTTTCCCTTGTACTCAGCGATGGATCCCACCTCTACCGCCTCAAGGGCAGTGTCTTGGAGTGTGAGACTTTAGGTCGGGGGATACATCTGGGGAGGATGACCAGTACCTCGCCCAGGCGGCCTCATCTGCTATGCTGAACAGGGACCTTGTGAGGGGATGGGAAGCTTGGAATGGATAGACAAGGAAGACAGAAAGAAACGGCCGTAGCCTTAAGTTAGGTACCATCCCGCAATTTGCCTGGAGAAGAAGTGGGAAAGCACGGGAAACCACTTCGAGGATGGCTGAGGTGGGAATCGAACCCACCTCTACTCAGCTGACCTCTCGAGGCTGAGTGGACGCCATTCCAGCTCTCGTAGCAGTTTTCAAATTTCGTGGCAGAGCCGGGAATCGAACCCGGGCATCCGGGAGTAGCAGCTCATTACTCTAATCACTACACCACGGGGGTGGACTCAAATTTTACACAAGCATCACATAGTTCTTTTTTAACCCAAGACAAAAAGATATGGCATGATTTATGCATTCATTTCCACAATTGTTTTTTTTAATTTCATGTGGAAAATATTGTTTTTAATGTATTTTCTCTAATGGTGTACTTTTCGCAGAATTTGGCCCAGAGAGAGCAACTACACTTCATACATGTGATTTACAGAATTAGGTTTACATACCAGGTGGGATTTTATATTAATGTTCCTAACAACTGGTCATAAAAAGTATTAATATTGAACCACCTTATGTTGATTCTTTACAGTACGGTATTTAATATTATCTTTCGTGATCAACCAAGGACATGTAGGACGATGTTTTGTTTGCAGTCGAGAGAGGAACAAGAGCACCGGGCAGCACTGCAGTAAGTGCATGAATTGGGTGTGTCCAGAGCACATGCAGAAGGTTTGTGGGAAATTAATGTTCGAGTGCTGAACAAGACTGTGGCTCAAGTTCGTATAAGAACGCTTCAACTGGATTGTTTTGGTTGTATAGATACAGCACTGTATAGGATTGGGAAACTGAATATATTATAAACAATTAATTCTAAAAAAATTCTCAACTGTTATCAAATATTTCCTGTTTTTATTCGATACAGGTAATGTCACCCAATGTCTTAAAAATTTTCAAATTAAATAAATTTTCCATGCTGTATCAAAATATTTGATATTTCGTGTACTTGTCTCGATTAGTATATATATCATACTGCATCATTCTTATAAATTTGAAAATTAACATTTGAAAACAAAAACAGTCAATAAAATACCCATTGAAAATTGGACTACGATTGTAATCCACGCGACTACTGGCATTATATTTTCGAGCGCGACCACCGGAGTGTTAAAGCCGTTAAATGTAATCTTAAAAACCTGGCAGGCCTCTGCGAGAGCAAGCACACGTGACTGTTTACAGCAGGGCCTCTCAAACGCCCAAAATCTCACGCGTGCAGAGCGAGGCGCAAGAGCTCCGTGCACTGTGCATCGGTATCGCTCGGTGCCGCTCTGTATGGCTCGGATCAACGCTTCGTCTCTGGGCTACTCGGCTATGCTCGGCTCTACTCGGCTATACTCGGCTCAACTCAGCCCGGATTTGGAGCGCTACAGCGCAAGTGGGGGAGAGGGAGACAGGCGGAGCGAGCGAGACAGGCGTGGGGAAAGAGAGAGTTAGCGCTATTGCTCCAAATCGAGGAGTGGGGGGTCTGCACTCTGGTCAACCAAGCCAAGTCGTCTTTTGCACCGTGCACAGTGCATTCACCCTGAGAGGCCCTGGTTTACAGGGTATGTGAGCATATAAAACTTTTGAAAGTGAGTTTGGATTAAAAGTAAACGTTGTGCAAACAACATTAATGAAAAGATTAATGAAAACTATAATGAAAGAAGGAATGTCGAGTGAGGTCAAGGGCGAAGTTATATTTACCTCCCCGACTGGCAAGTGGGGTGAACGAAAGAGCTGCAGTTGATGATTTCACAAAGGTAGCTCTTAGGAGGGAAATCCGTGCATTTCATGTTGCACGTAAAATAGTGCCTACCCTAAAACTCTGTGTGCTGCATTTTCCTTTCTGTGCTCCTTGTTTAACTTTGCACATCGGAGTGTTTCGGCGATGGAAGGTAACGGCCGTAGCCTTAATTAAAGACCCAGCATTTGCATAGTGTGGAAATGGGAAACCACAGGAAACCGTCTTCAGGGCTGTCGACGGTACAATTCGAACCCACCCTCTTCTAGATGCAAGTTCACAGCTGCGTGACCCTAATCGCGTGGCCAACTCGCTCTCTCTGTTTATGTTGCATTAGAAGACGATGACGGGCGAAGTGCAGTCCAACATATGTGCGTAAATTAATACATACTTTTGGTTTCTGTTGCAAAAAATTGCACTGTTTTAGCCCTTCAGACAAACAACTCAATGTTGAAAACGTCCTAGGAATATGAGCTAAGATTTTTAGGTAAATAAAATATAATAAAGTATGATAATATAATATTCTTTATGTTCGACGATGCCGAAATATAAATATTATATGCCAAAAAACTGAATCTTAATGAGGCTCATTGTAGTTCAAGTGTTCGACTCGTTGGCTGAACGGTCAGCGTACTGGCCTTCGGTTCAGAGGATCCCGGGTTCGATTCCAGGCCGGGTCGGTGATTTTAACCATAATTGGTTAATTCCAATGGCACGGGGGCTGGGTGTGTGTGTGTTGTCTTCATCATCATTTCATTCTCATCACGACGCGCAGGTCGTCGACATGCGTCAAATATAAAGACCTGCACCTGGCGAGCCGAACCCGTCCTGGGATATCCCGGCACTAAAAGCTACACGACATTTCATTTCATAGTTCAAGTTTCATTGTGATACATGTTCTCCACCAATCAGAGTTCAGATTTTAATTACGGCACAAGTGTTTGACCAATTAGGTAAGGATAGCATCGCACCTGCGCTCAACGCAGTAGCTTCGCAATTGTTTCCAAAATCAAACATGTCGGACACACATATTAACATTAATGCACCTTCTACTTCCAATATTCCACAACCACACGGCACATTCCCACAAATTCACTTCACCAGCTGTACAATAAACAACGTGTATTTGAAATAAAGCTAAGTTATGATAACCTTCTATCAAAGCTTTGAAAACATAGATAGATAAATAAATGCCTTTATTGGCGTAGTTAAGGCCATTGGGCCTTCTCTTACACTAAACCAATTAGTATACATTAAAGTCATAAGTAATTATACTGTAATTAATACTAGAAGACACAATTAAAACACAATCAAAATACAACTGAAATAAAATTCCACCACAGTAGGACATACATACAACAACAACAACAACAACAATAATAATAATAATAATAATAATAATAATAATAATAATAATAATAATAATGATATTGTAATAGCACGATCACTGAAAAGCCAGAAATTCACAGGTCACTCGCATCCTGTTATAGGCTACCTCTTAACGCTCTTTTAAATGACACTGTAGTTGGTATTCCTCTGACGTCGTCCGGTAAACGATTCCATTCTCGTGCGGCAAACACCGAGAAGGAGCTGTTATATGCGGCAGTTCGATGGTGAGGGATGATGAGCAGGTTGGATGTTTGAGCCCTTGTATGTCTGTCATGAACATTTGAGAAGTAATGGAAACGTGAAGAAAGGTAAGATGGGGAAGATGTAGTAAGAACTCGACGGAGGAGAGACAAAGTATGATGGTTACGACTAACATATGATATTGTCAAGGTCTCTGATCCACTCACGGAAAATCAATAACCCAGCGGCATGTCCTCTGCCCTCTATTCAGTAAACTCAATATGTCAAGCGACACCTCGACAGAAATTCATGAATATTTAAAATATAGAGCTATAATTATCGTCGATCATAAACAGTCCTATGCAACTCGCCTATAATGGTAATTAAGACACTCGTACAAAAAATTTAACCCCACGGAACTACAGCCTTTGAAGGGCCTTAGCCTACCAAGCGGCCGCTGCTCAGGCCTGGGGCTGATTGTGGATCAGATCACGAGCTCTTAATTTCCAAGTTCCGGCTCAAATTAAAAAGGATTGACAAAGCCAAACTATCAAGCAGATATGACCTAAATAGCATACCTCTTGAATGTACAGTAGAGGTTAGAAACAGATTTAATGGATTAGATTTAAGAGATAGAGTCCTAGAAAAGCTATGGTCAGAAGTACGCTGTGTTGTTAAGGAAACAGCGGAAAAGCACATTCCCAAGAAAAAGAACAAGAAGAAGTCCAAATGGTTATCGGGTGAAGCACTGCAAATAGCAGAAGAAAGAAGGAATGCAAATATCAAAGAGGAAAGATCGAAGATGTCTAAATTAAATGCAGAGTTTCAGAAACTAGCTAGAAGATAAGAATGCCTTTTTGAATTAACAGTGCAAGGAAGTTGAGGAAATTAACAGAATGGGTAAGACAAGAGATCTTTACATAAGAATTGGAGACATCAGAGGGAAATTCCAGGCGAAGATTGGAATGCTAAAAGATAAAAATGGAGATGATCTTACAGAAGCAGAGGAGATTAAAGAAAGGTGGAGGGAATATGTAAGCAATTTGTATAGGAAAGATATGAATACTCCTGGTGATGAAGTTACTCCGTTGTCAGAGCCAGAACCAGATATCCTAGAAAGTGAGGTCACGTGGGCCCTAGAAGGTATTGCAAACAAGAAGGGAAGTGGTTATGATAGAATCTCAGCAGAACTGTTCAAGTGATGCCCATTTCTGCTGTGCGCAGTCTGGCAAACAAAGCATTATTAAAGTGATTCTTTCTTTCTTCTTCTTTTCCAGCCAACAGCTTTATGTCATCGAGCCATCTCTCCTGGGTCTTCCAATGCCTTTCCTGTGTTCCCATGGTCTCCAGTGAACAATCCTAGAGGTCCACCTGTTGTAGTCTTGTCGAGCTACATGTCCAACCCATTGCCATATTTTCTTGCTACTCTCTCTATGATGTCTGTTACATTCGTTCTCCGGATGTCCTCTGAACGGATCTTATCCCTAAGGCTGATCCCCAGCATCTGTCGCTCCATGGCTTGTGTTCACTGAAGCTTACAAGCACTTTCCTTCATCAGAGTCATCGTTTCCAGACTGTAAGTTTTTTTTGCTAGTTGTTTTACGTCGCACCGACACAGATAGGTCTTACGGCGACAATGTGACAGGAAAGGGCTAGGAATGGGAAGGAAGCGGCCGTGGCCATAATTAAGGTACAGCCCCAGCATTTGCCTGGTGTGAAAATGAGAAACCACGGAAAACCATTTTCAGGGCTGGCGACAGTGGGGTTCGAACCTACTATCTCCCGAATACTGGATACTGGCCGCACTTAAGCAACTGCAGCTATCGAGCTCGGTAAACAGTAATTAGTAACTGGCAGCACGCACGTATTATAAACCTTGGTCTTCAGGTTAACTGGAGCATCCTTGTTGGTCAGGATGAATCTTAGTTTACGGAATGCTATCCAACTCGTACGTATTCTGCGAGGAATTTCTGCACGTATTAAAGTGATAAATTGTTTGAATTACACGGAATAACTTCGTGACAAGAAAGAAGATACTCAATCCTTTCAAATTCAGTCATGAATTTGTTTTCGCCAAAATGACCAATATATCGAATTTTATCCTCAGACTTCCCCCTTAATATAGTGATATCAACCAACCGTACAAGTACTTCATCCTCCACCCATACGGTGTGACCACATGACTCTACAAATTGTCACCTCCTCCTTTCTAGCAATTCGGTGACCTATTTCTTGACCACTGACCACACGCGATTTCCTATCCTTCAGGACAGGAGATGGATACCCTTTCATACGATTATCCGTGCGTTGCGTGTTGCGTGCTTCCCTGGAGCTGTTGCTGCTTGCAATAACGAGCATTACGTCTAATTGGTCTGTGTGGACGATGACATTTCTAGACAGCTCAAATATTGTAGAGTAGGCGAACTGCGGCTCGTCAGCTAGGTTCAATGAGCTTATGTAATCATCTCCCACCATTAGGAACTGTTCGCACGTCATGTAGGCTGGAATATCTTCTCATATCTCATACTCAACCCTCTTATCATATGCAGAGTGAAACATGTTAATAAAATTAGAACCGGAACTATATCATCACTCATACGTGAACTTTGTATATTGGTTTGCTAGTATTTGTGTCATCAACGCATCATCACTCTAGGTGGGGGTGAGCAATACTACTGCTAAGGATGCCAAAATCTTAAAACATGAACTATAAACACAGAATTTTATAGAGGAATATCATTGTTGGATGTAATATATCTCGGAGAATGGACTAGCAAATGGAATGCAATGGAATCCAGGAAAAATAAACACGAACTGGCCTTCAAACTAACAAAATATATATACAACAAGAAATCTCCTTCATGGGAATCGAAAATGAAATCAAATACTATAAGACGGCGATTAAACCAGAAGCACTGTACGCAGCACAGACAGTAAACATGAATTTCATAGGCCAGATGGGAAAAATCGAGCTAAAAGAAAGGAAAATATTTGGAAATATCATAGGAACAAAATTTTAGGATAATAAGATAATATACATAAAAATGCAAAAATGGAAAATAGAAAAAAGTCTCCGATACTATGCGAAGAAAATTATAATATTTTACGGTCATCTTCTCAGAATGAACTCTAACAGATTAAACAAACAAATCTTCTTCCTTAAGGCAAAAGAAAAGCCAACTGTTTTACGAAACTAAAGAAAACGATAAGAATTAAAAATTACAGAATATTCTCTATTCGATTGAACAGCTAAAGTGATAAATAAAGACGAAAATATGAGGATCCAAGACAAATATACATTAAAAGACAAACCTATTATCTCGGAAGACGAGACGAAACGATTATCAGAAAGAATGAAGAAATACTGGGCACTAAGAAAAGAACAACACAGAGAGAAATTATTGATTCAACTTACCCCGAAGAGGGTGAAACGAAAGAAGAACAGAAACACGTGATTTGAGGAACAAGTAATGAACGTATAATGTCCATCAATGCAAATTTTTCAGGACAAGCGAAAATCTGATAGCTCCTAAAGTATTCAATTAAATATAATTCAGTCTTTTTCAACACACACACCACTCTCTAACCCAGACATCTATCTCTCTCTTTGCCGCCAACCCTGTCAACTCAACATCCTCCCACCTTGAGTTGTGGGAACAACTCCACACATCATTTATCCACCTTTTCGTAACACCTGATCAATACAAATGGGATTATTTAAAGAGAAACATTTGAATTTACTATACACAATTCAAAATAGAGCAAGATTACCACCAATCTTCCATTACTAGTTTTGAGCTTGGGGAACTATTGGTCGATTATTTGATTGTCGTTTGATCACTTTCTTTCTTTTCATTTTCACACTGCTTAAATTGTCTGAAGGTGTGGTCTTCTGCAGATGTCACTTCGAGTGAGTATACCCTCTGCACCGATTTCACGAGTTCCCCTCTTGCAGTCTTCAGACGAACAAGTCTCACAACACCACCTTTGCCAGGGATAATTTCCATCACTCTTTCCAATGGCCAGTTCAGTCTCTTGGGGTTGCCACTGTTTACTAGTACTTGTTGTTCTGACTTTTTATAGGGTTGTTCTTCTGAATTAGTTGTCCAAGATATGCATTCCTAAATCTAAACCTTGAAGTTCCATTTATTTTATGGATATATGTATCTTTTGTCGAATGTTACATTTTCCGTCATGCCGATATCGGGCATTCCGACCTCCTTGACCTCTTGCAGAAACATTGCAGGGGTTATTGCCACCAGGTCACTTCCATCATTGGACAGGTAAGTAATCGACCAAGAATTCATCACATCTTCGATGTCACACAAAACTGTCATCATTTCTTGGTACGACAGGCACGAATTTCCCAGAACTTTCCTGAGCATTTGCTTGAGAACACCAATCAACCTCTCCCACCAACCTCCCCACCATGGTGCAGCGGGAGGATTAAATTTCCATTCAATCTCATTTTCAAAACTATATTCAGCAATTTTATCCCACTGAATCGTCTCCAAGGCATTAAAGACGCCATGAAAATTCGTCCCATAGTCACTGTACACTATTGCTGGCCTTCCACGTCTGGATACAAAGCGTCAAAAAGCTTCGAGGAATGTTGAGGTAGCCACAAGCTCCAGATGGACGGCACGAAAAACAGCACACGTGAACAGACCCAGGCTTCCTCTCCTCCTCTCAAAATGAAGGGTCTTGTAAATTCTACCCCTGATATCTCAAAAACCAAAACCCCTCTAACTCTGTCAACGGGTAGATGAGTCTGTTCCACTTCAAGATGTTCTCCATCTCTGGCAGACAACACATGATGCGATTGCACTTTTCACCGTTATTCTTCCACCGGTGTTCTAATATTTCTGTCGGAGCCCACTGGGTAGAATCTGAGTTCCAGCATGATATAATTCTTTGTGGTTTTCCCTAATGAGAGCACGAACTAAAGCATGTTTTGCAGGAAGGATAATAGAACAGCGGAAAGCATAATCGTCCTGACGTGCTATTATCTTTGTTTTCAGTCTCATCACTCCCTCGTCATCAGTGAAAACACAGTGTGCTATATCTCTCGTCATTGACATTAACAAAACACTCCCTTTGTATGAACTTCATCACAAATTTCTCCACTCTTGTCGGCTCCTCAACTGTTAGTTCTGAATATTAGCTAGTCAATTTTTGCTGTCGACAGTTGTACAGAAATCTCATGATCTACCCTATCATACGAAATCTTTTCCGAAAACTCGAGAAACAGTCTAGGTGCCACTCTTGCGTATTCGAATTATTTTCTAATGCGGTCACAGTGTTGATTTTTTTTCTTCTAACACTTTGTCATCGTTTCTTGTAACCTCGGAGCAGGGCCATTGTGTAGGGGTTTCTTCGAGCCATTTTGGACCCTCCCAACATCTGTACTCCCAAGAATATAACTGTGGAATATTCAGTTTGACTAGCATCGCAGACTATATGTACAGAGATAATACATAGTATTAGACTCAACACTTTCCTGGAAAAGCCATATTGATTGTGTAATCAGCGAAATTATTCCTTTGATAGGAACAATGCACAGATTAAGGTACAGTAACTTCTCTCAGCAACATTTGAAGTGTATATATTATGCAATGATCCATCCACATCTATCATACATAAGCTTCATTTGGGGAATATTTAGGAAAGATTAGGTTTATTATTTGGAAATCCTACAAAAAAAGAGCCATCAAAATCATGTATGGATTCCCCTTCCTCAAACCGTCACATGAAGTTTTTTCAGGGTCAAATATTTTGCCATTCCATAAACAAATTGCATTTTCATCATCAATCTTTATGGATAAGCTAGATAGAAAATTAACTCACTCTGCTGTTAACTTCTCCCATATTAATGAAATTCATAGATATGAAAATAAAGGATTATTCAGGATATATCCTTCTCACTCCAATTCAGTAAAGTATGGAGTGAAAGGCATAGGATTATCAATGTTTAGGGAATATTATATATTGCCTCCTGTTATAAATAACTGTAAATCGGTTAAATGTTATAAAAACCTGAAGGAATATTACTCCTATATAGGTATCTTAATATAACCCCTATATAACTTTAATTAATATATTGTCCATATTTAATTTCTTACAGCCATGCAATATCTGAATATACTCCTGAAAAACTATGAAGCTAACATGTGAAAAAACAACAACTTTGTCGTAGTTACCAATAAATGCACTTGTTACTTTACGGACAAACCTGTAGTATTTGAAATGTAATTGTTGTGCCGCCTTAACAAAAATATGTACTGTACCCTATTACGAGACAGAAGCTCATGGGATCACAAATAAATAAATAAATAAATAAATAAATAAATAAATAAATAAATAAATAAATAAATAAATAAATAAATATCTTCAGCCGATGGCAGCCTTCCAATCGGACAGCTAGGAGTCATAATCTCAGCCAGGTGAGGTAGTTCTGCCGAACATTTCAGAAACCTTTTCTTCGATGATTCATTTACTTCAGTGTCCCAGTCCAGCTCAGAGGCCCAGAGTTCCTGTAAAATTAATTTAAGGCGGAGAGATACAGGGCATGAAAAACCAATAGGATCAAATACTCTATGAGCAGCTTTTAATATTGTCCTCTTTGTTATTATGTCAGGTATGAAATCAATGGCATGTGTCAGATTCAACTCAATAGTATCGTTTTCTTTATTCCAAGTGAGTCATAACACTTGCGACGGGTTTTCAGTTGTTTTGTCGTGAGAATACTTCTACCCTCGCAGATTGAAAAAAAATGCCTTCTCCAGTATTATATTTTCTTCTTTCATGAATGAATTGAGTTCAGTTTCATTGTCAACACTTGTAGTAGAATTATCTACAGTACATACAAGCATTCTCTCAGCCTTTCTATTGTCTCAATCAAGTAGGTATTTTTATCAACTGCCTCTCTCTTCATCTCCTTCAAATGGAACGATATCGTTGCTGACAACAAGGAAGGGGAATATGCAAGACCGAAAACAACCGTATTGTGACGAAACGCATCTTTTCTGTACTTTCCTTATCCCACCAAAGAAATCTTAAAAAGTCACGGTCTCCAGGACAGACGCTTATTTAGAGAAGTGCCTTTTCTACTGTATGTCTGCAATAACTCCAACATCATTTTCTCTGAACTTCAGTAATGAACTAGGTCCTTTCCCAATACAATCATTTGGAGACGAGGCGTTCCTCTGCTTCGCAGAGGCGTCGAAAACAGGTCTTATCTTAGTGCTGCTGTTCTCTTTCAAGACTGGTCGATGTTGTAAATAGTGCCTGCCATTCGCCAGCTCTTCTTCGGGTACACTTTAATAATTCCTTGCCCCATCCAATCTCGTAAGGTGCCATCGTACCTTTCATAATGTCGTTCAGCTTGTAGTTTCTTGGTGAATGTCTCCAGTCTGCGCAGAGCTATTTCGTTGTTGTTCAGAAGAGGCGGATGTTGTTCGCTCCAAGGTAGACACACTTCATATCTGTTGTCTTCATTCAGTCTCACAGTCTCAAGGAAATTCTTCTGAAATCATTCATTCTTCTCGATAGTAGATTCCTTTTCTTCAGTCATTTCAAGAATCTCTAAGCTCCAGAGATCAGAAATTTTTGTTTGCTTTGCAAATAACTATATCACCACCAGTGATGCTACATCCCTTCTAGGTTTATTACTTACATTTTATTTCCATTAGTGTCCACCCTAGAACAGTCTCAGCTATAACTAGAACACATTTTAGTTGATGTGACCTGCCACTAAGCAGTTCACCTGCGACATCTGCACCCAGTAGAATACCTATGGGTCCTCGGTCTTGTACATCTGTTAAAAAATCTTCAGATCCTTTATCTCATCACTCCAAGTACCATTCTTAACATATGGGACATCTTCACAAATTATTTCTTAGCTCAAAACTTGCAGTTCCTTGGTATAGTTTCCCTCTAATTTTCTTAAATTTATGTTGTAACAGTCATGCTTTGCCTCTTGGGGACGTACTCCACCAGAGAGTTTCCTTCCCGATTGACTGGTACCCCATTTGTTCATCTAGGCCACGCACAATATAATATTTAGTAGACCTGGTATCAATGGTCGCTTGCACTGTTTTTGTTTACTCTTTACCATAACAACCTCCAGCTCCGTGGCTAAATGGTTAGCTTGCTGGCCTTTGGTCACAGGGTTCCCTGGTTCGATTCCCGGCAGGGTCGGGAATTTTAACCATCGTTGGTTAATTTCGCCCGTGCGGGGGCTGGGTGTACGTGTCGTCTTCATTATAATTTCATCCTCATCACGACGCGCAGGTCACCTGCGGGAGTCAGATGAAAAGACCTGCATCTGGCGAGCCGAACTTGTCCTCGGACACTTCCGGCATTAAAGGCCATACGCCAATTCATTTCACCATAACAACAACTGCCAGGGTTTGCAAATATATCTCAAGAGAACAAGAGACGTTAGCCATAGTCTTATCCACATGACTTGCATCCTCACTAATCGACTTTCTTTCTCCCTCAAATTTATTTTTGAAAACACTTTCTTTGTCTTTGTTACCAAGTTTATAATACCACATGTTTCCCAGCACAAACAATACATCTGATAATGGATTTACAAGCTTTACTTTGATGGACTCTCTTTAAACAATAAAAAGAACAGTGCTTTTTACTCAAGATTTTCCTTCATTTACTACGCTTCGGGGAGGAGAGGGGAGGCGAAACAGGCACAATGGTTTTCAAAAATCTTGTTGCTTTAGCCCTACAGCTCAAGAACATACGGCTATATTCATCGGTTGATTCTTCCTCCTCTGCTCTTTAATCAATCATCTGTTGAAATACTAATCGATATTGTGCCCTATAATGCCTTCGTCAACGTCAAGCAAATGCTGAGATCTGACCAAGTACATTATAGTGAAGAATACGCTCACCATCAGGTGAAACCTTCTGGCACATAGCTTACCTTGCTCGACCATCCTCTTCATCAGCTCCGGCAGCAACAGCAACAACAGGGGGTTTCGGGTACAAAGGGTCAACGTGACAAATAAAATAAATGAAGAGTAATAAGATGAGCAGGGTGTGAACTAACTCGAGCAAAACGAAAACTAAAACTGAGCTGCACGTTCGCTATACTATACAAATTTGTTACATTAATATTAAAAATATTATTATAAACCAAAATTATCAATGAAAAATTTATAGAATTGACAATCTTGTCATAAAAAATATAAATGAGCTCTTGAGGTAAGGAGGCATTTCATCGGTTGTTAATGTCCATGTGGAGGAGATTCCTAGCCCCGTAGAAACAGCCAATATTGCAACAGCTAGCCAAATGACTCCGTCAAAAGAGAATAAATTAAATCATAGGTTGGAGAATACCCAATCCTATTTATAATGAACAAAACGTATTCCTAACATGTATCTATGCCACAATACTCGTGATTAATATAAGCTCTGTACTAAGTATGCAATACACACACTGCCGTCCGGGAATCGAACACAGGACTATCCCCAAATCCTACAACCACATGACTTCAAGTATTATAAAAAACATTATTTACAATATGCAGATACATATGATTAGTTACATACATCTTTAAATTACACACGTATATAGAATTTTATCTTCCAGACCGCAGTATTAAAAGGTACTGCTCTCCCTTTTCCCTTGACAGACACAGTATTGTTCCTTCCTGCATACTTTCGGGTTCTGACGTCAGAACGACCTACTTTTACTCCAACACACCCTGTCTTTTGTACAAATGGAGCGGCCATGTTCTACCCCACAAATCTCTTTCACGGTCGACAACGTGTAAACAAATCTGAAGGACGTCTCTCCCTCGCTCTGGCCCATATATCTACTCTTCATCTTGCTCTCTTATTATATAATAATTATTACATGCCAATTTATTCCTTAGAGTTCAGCCATTCAACACTCTATTCCATTTATGACTCAGATGCAACTGGCCCATATATTAACTTACCCTAGTGCACTAACGGGCACATCCATACAAATATACATTGGCGCTCTTACTGGCACACAAATTATCAAATTACCACTTAAGCCTTTATTCCTCGTGCTATTTAGGGACTTATCTCTATGCTCTGGGCATAACAAATATATTTCTCATTACTTATGGGCTTCTCCATACATGACCCGCTCACTTTGATACGCCAGTTCGAGTGCATTAAAGCAATATAGAAGATCTTATGCTGTTCGTCGTCTGACAAATTAACACTACAGTCTACCATGCTCCATGCATTTAGCTAGTACCTAACAACTTGTTCTAGCTAGACTCATATGCGACTGCATAAATCATGGATAAATGAAAGTACACGAGCTTAGTTTCCCTATACTGGAACATAGTATCTATTCAATTACACTAACGAAAAATGAATTAGAACAACAATATGCAAACATTAAATATCTAACTAATCCTGAGTCCCGGGCATAAATTCTATTTACATGTGTCCTTAGACACCTACTTATTTACATCTTGGCTGAAGACTAATTTGTCTGCTGCTGACCTAACCATATTATGACTGCTGCATGCTGATAATTAGAGTTGTCTGACCTGTGTCTTGTGATCGCATCTGAACAGTTCCCCAACGGACATTGCTAACTTAAGCCATCATGTCAATGTTGTGGGCGAGCGACAGCAATCGTATTTGGATGACTGGTGACATCCTGGTCTGCTGTGACGTTCAACTACAACTCGTTCAGGTGACTCGATCGCCGCCTCCTCGATGTGGTCGGTGTGCTGATTGAACGTCGCTGATGGTCCACGGTCGTACCTCGATGCCGTGAAGGATGTTCTTGTAGCTTCGCTCCAAATTATTGCCTTAACGTGATGGATGAGCAGCGTCCGGTCCACACGTGACGTAAGAGAAACTGTAAGGTAAACCATATTTCAATATGTTCTTACTTCCATGCCTAGGTCTCCCCTCTAGCCTTTGATTTAGTTCCGGAATGTCAGGACTCGTTCTTAGCATCATTCTTCTAGACAATTTTCAGCAGCACTTTACTTCACTCTTGACTGATATTTATACTGACCGAATTGAATTAACATCCGCTTCAGAGCCTACACTAGCATGTACCATTAGTTTAGAACTATGTTAGCCTCAGATTATGCTAGGCGACTTTGTGTGAATAAACTACTAGCAGAGAAATGATCTCACAGAATATCAGGTCAATACTTGCTGTACAAAATTCTTATCTATATTACAAATGGTTGTTACTTGCAAGTCCATAGGACAAAGTAGACTCTGAGTGCTATGCTCTTAGACAATGATAATCTTCCCTTCGCTGCGTCACTCCGTGACAGACACCTTCTTGACAGTGATACACCCAGTAAATGACGCTTGCGCCCTCGGCGGCCGTATATATTAGCGATCGCGCACCCACGCTGGGCTCTTGGGAGCGTGCCCACGGAGTGGAAAATTCTCCCACGGAATCCCGCGCAATTACTCATTCCTTCACTGTGATTACAATTAGTGTCGTGTATCATATCAAAATTTTCAGAAAAATTATGCTCATTGCCATTCTTACATCCAATGCTCTATATTCCTCTTGTGAGTGGAGATATTGAATAAATTTATTTCCCTCCAATATAAACTTCCCCGCGGTTCACACGGTGTAGTTCGCGTCGCCACGCTGAAAGTCAAGAGGTTCGTTTGGGATAATCAATTTTAATAAGCATCTTGGGAACTTCAGCTTACTTCTGACGCTAAGTCCACTTGAGAAGCGCGCAATGCGAGACACTACTGCACAATAAAATGCCATCTAATGTCCATTCTTCGTGCTCTTATATGATTACCATAATTATCATTACATCAACGTCCTTTGACCATGAACAGAATGGTTCAATATAAATTAGCGATAATATCGTACCTTTCTTGAAGGATTTCTTGTTTTATCTGAATTTATTCTGCGTCTGGTTCATAGTCTTGTAATGATGCCATTACCTCGTTGTATACACGTGTAAATAACCGCTGCCTTACTGTCCTTGATTCCACGAGGTTTTGCATCATCTTTCTTCACGGGAGTCTTCTGTTATTAATGATGTCCTGTCACCTTCGCCAGTAAATGTTAGGTTCATCAATTCAAAATTATAAACTCCCCGTTGAAATTATATATATTCACTATTTATTCAGAAGGAAATAGGTACTTATACATGTCATTCATTTTTCCCTTTCAACTCTCTCTCTCTCTCTACTCTCTAATTCAACCCTGTCATATTAAATTTAATTTTAAACATGCTACCAACTCAACAATAGTTAATTTATCGGGGATGCTAGAAACTTAATTTACATTTTAGACAATATAGGTTTTGATCTATTTCTATACGTTGTGATAAGTTTACTGAACGTTTGTTAATTAATTAATTAATTAATTTGATACCTGAAAATTATAACTTACAACAGTACATTATTAATCATTTCATATTCACAGGAACTACTTAGAACGATATAAAATGAATATCTGCATGAAGGAATTCAGCAAAGAATGAAATTATACTCAGAAAATTGTTTCAGTATAATAATTTGTTATAGGCAGAATATTATTGTATAGAATAGGCTCCGGCTTTGCTGGCAGCACCTAGTGTTTGTACTGCACTGTGTCTTCTGGTATAGGCTAGAGCAATTTTGTTACTTCCGTAGATTTGTCTCTGTCTTATCCTTGGCTTTGACAATATGAAAGTGACTGAGGTATGAGCGATGCTAGTAATGCCAATCCTTATGCAGCCAGTCCCTGCTATGAATGGTGTGAAAATGTTGCTCATGGGGTCGGTTGGTGTATGCATTTCAGTGGGATTGGCAGACTGATAAGTAATAGCAACTCTGGCTCGGCGAGGAAAGCAACGGGAAACTACCTCACTCCTCATTTCCCTAGTACTCCTCTTCAGTGATGCCTAGCCCATCTATGACAGCTGATGGCAGAGCTGTTGAGGATCCAACCAGCGGCATCGCTGACGGACTGAACATACATTCATAGAATAGGCTACATTTATTACATCTTGTGCAGTCCACGTTCTTGTGATTGTTTTATCACATTCAGTATGTTCAAGAGTGAATCTCTAAAGCCCACGAAAAAATCCAGAGTTCCAGCCCTTGTAGGCAAGCAAATCAATGTTTAAAAACATCCTAGGGATATGAGATACGAATGTGAGATAAATGAAATACAATTATGAGAATATATTCTGTATTTATTCCTAAAAGTACAATACTTTTATTAATAATCGTTGTCCGGTCGATTAGATTAGCAGTGTTTCTAAATGTTTTGTCGGACCTACGTTCTTCTATGGGAACAGAACACAGATTTACAGGCCCACTTTAGTTGTGTATCATACTGTACATCATTCATTTTATTGAATCGTCAAGTACAAAATGTTGCAATAATCGGTCAGAAATGCAGTAAATAATTCTAAGGCTTGTGATAAGGACCAAATGTTCGAAGTTTATGGGCCTTTCAACCTCTGCATTATAGTATTGTTTGTCTGTCATAGATGTTTCCAGCTATAGTAATCGCCACGTAAGGTAATACCCCAGAAAGTAAATATCGCCGCCCGATGCTCTTCTTTTCTCTTTTTTGTAATGGCTGATCACTGCTGCCAACCTGCCTGGTTACATATTAAAATCACCAGACATAACCATAACAAACTAACCTCAATGTAAACACCGATAATGAATGTTTCCCTACCCTAGTAAATGATAAAAGTTAAGATAAAATAAATCAAGATATTCATAATTAAGTCGATTTCCACGCTCAATGAGCTCAATTAAGGAAATAAACACACTTGCACACTCAAATTAATGTCACATATATCTGTCTTTATTTTGATATACAGTAGGCGAACTTTAACCATATTCTTGAAAAGAGGGGCGTGTTAAACGATGTAATTTATTTAATAAGTCTTTGCAGTGTGATTTTCGAAAGTTCCAGACATCCAATGACTTACCTTTCTTTTGCGCGAACATTTCCTTCTCTCTTCAATACGGTACCGGTAACCAGTAAGGAGAGAGATTATTGGGCATATTTTCAGCCTGCAGGCTGGTTATATCTTCAAGCTTATCAGGAAACATATAGGTATACTAATGTGCCAAGCTCCGTAAACGGAAATTAGGTCAGCTTTCAAGTTCACTGCGGATTTGAAAATAATAATGTTATAAGTTCTACTGCCAAAATTTCGTCCCGCAAGAGTTACTCGTATTTCATGTACCGGTAGATCTAGACATGAGACTGGCGTATTTGAACACTTTCATCATTTCACACAAACTATGTTATTAAATGCATTATCCGAACATGCCACAATTTTACTTACCTGGTATTAGCCAAATAGATTTACAATCACACAGAAAAAGAAAATATGCTTTAAATATTCTCGCAAATGTATCACTAGTGACTTTAACGGCAATGCGGTGGCAACACGCAATTCACGCTAGAACAGTGATTGAACGTTGCCAACGTGCCAGATTAACGGTAAATGTAAGACGTCGTATCGGCAAGTAGGGTCCCTAAACTGTATGGTTACCGACACTGAAAAAGAACCAACAGCAAGAAAAGTTACTATAAATCGATACCTTAATATTACAGGGGAGAAAGGGTAAGGTTGCACCCTTAGGGTACGTCCTTACACGGAGAGGACTATACAAGTAGAAGCAATATTTGGCGGTAACACGTAATCGTAATTACACTCTCAAATTTGATAGCAAACATTTCCAGGTACAAGTGGTCTACAGTGGAGTTTTGTAAAACTATGAAGTACAAATTGTGATGTACGATGTGTAAGGGCATTATGGTTACCGTCAATACGGAGTAAATGAAACTTGGCGATTACTATTATTATTATCGTATCAGAAATATCACTTACACAGTTCAATTATTCATTGTAGGCCTTCATATTTAATTTTCATCCGAATTTGAAATACAACTCTTTTCATAGTCGGCACGGTAAAACTGAATAAAACATAAATGATCGGAAACTGTATTCTTTATAACTTTTGTTATGTAGTACTTTTCGATAGGACCAATAATATAGGTATTTAAAAAGTAAATTTTAGGCACCTTCCCCTAAACTACCATTTCATCCAGGGAAAGTAAAATTGTTTATAGCTTAAACTGTAGTTTCTTATTCCTCGACTCCATTATGATTTGTATTAAATTCTATTTACCTATTCTCTCGTGGTTCGGCGTTGATATGGACTTAGCAACAAAAATACAAATTCATGAATATCTGTGTTATAATAGCCATAAGACATAAATGATCGGATATTTTTTATATAACTTTAGTGATGAAGTATTTATCGATAGCACCACTAGTAATATAAATATTTGAGAATTAAATTTTAGGCCTTCCCCTGAGGTACCATTTCACTCAGCGTGAATAAAATTATATATAGCCTAGATTGTAGTGGCTCTTCCCCCGACTTTACATACCGATTTTCATTACATTCTCTTCAGACGTTTTCTCGTGATGCGTGTACAGACAGACAGACAGACAGACAGACAGATAGACAGACAGACAGGCAGACAGACAGACACAGACAGACAGACAGACAGACAGACAGACAGACAGACAGACAGACAGACAGACAGACAGACAGACAGACAGACAGACAGACAGACAGACAGACAGACAGACAGACTGACCATTCTTTTCAAATTCTTAGCAATGTATAGATAAAACTCTTATTTTATATATAGATAGATAGATAGATAGATAGATAGATAGATAGATAGATAGATAGATAGATAGATAGATAGATAGATGGATGGATAGATAGACAGATAGATAGATAGATAGATTATGATTAAGTTATTAGGAATTTAAGAACTAGTTTCTCTTACTCATTATGTATGGGCCGGACCCGCGGTGTAGGGGTAGCGTGCCTGCCTGTTATCCGGAGCTCCGATTCCCGGCCAGGTCAGGGACATTTACCTGGTTCTGAGGGCTGGTGCGAGGTACACTCAGCCTAGGTGATTACAATTGAGGAGCTGTCTGACGGTGAGATAGCGGTCCCGGTCTAGAAAGCCTAGAATAATGGCCGAGGGTATCGGATGTGCTAACCCCACAACACCTCATAATCTGCAGGCCATCGGGCTGAGCAGCGGTCGCTTTGTAGGCCATGGCCCTTAGGGGCTGTTGCACCATGGGGTTTGGTTTAGATCAGCTGTAGATGTGCTGAGTAATATATCGATCTATTTAGAAGAACTGAGCCTCAGCTGAGGGTTTTAGGAGCTATTTGTGCTTTGATTATATGTGTTGACCTTGTGTTGGCGTTATCTTGTGACTACGATTTGTTTTTAGTGACATTAGTGTCATATTTTGCGATTTTTTGTGCCCTACGTGTCCGGCATGTTGATTTCTTACAATCACTCCATATATAACACCAGTTATAAAGGCAATTCATTATTCTTTGTCGATTATACTGCCCCAAGTGTCGGCCATTCTGAATGCTTTAAAACCATAGCCATGGAAACCATGGCAGAGATGGGGACGCTACTCTTTATGTTCTGCGCTGCCCAGGGGACAGAGTTTGCATTGTTCATCTACACCTTCTGCCCTTATTTAGTCAGCCATCTTTAAGGCGGACAAACTGCGTAGGGACCTAACATCGCCCGGTATAAGGCTCTGCTGTTAGCTGCTTTACGTCGCACCGACACAGATAGGTCTTACGGCGACGATGGGAGAGGAAAGGGCTAGAAGTGGGAAGGAAGCGGCCGTGGCCTTAATTAAGGTACAGCCCCAGCATTTGCCTGGTATGAAAATGGGAAACCGCGGAAAACCATCTTCAGGGCTGCCGATAGTGGGATTGGAACCTACTATCTCCCGAATACTGGATACTGGCCGCACTGAAACGACTGTAGCTATCGAGCTCGGTGGCCCCGGTATAAGGAGATCCCCTATACCGAGTACCAACAGCGTCCCTGAGAGTGGATGAGGAGATATAGGTTGGAGCACTCTATTGTACTGGAGGCAAGAAATTGTCCCTAAAGGCAGAGGAATCAAATTGTGGTCAACGGCATTAGGATGCAGAAGGCAATTGGAAACCACTGCATTCCAGATCCTCAAGGATATCCCTATAAAATTCACATAGTAATGGCTCAGTACAATGCAAATATCAGAGCTGTGACTACGTGGATCCACCACCTCCGCATAGAGACAGCCTCTTAATAACAAAAAGACGGCGCAAAATACTGAAAATAAAAATTAAAAAATATGAAAATGGAAGTTAGAATTTACTGATGTGACTGATGACCGAGTACGGTCATCGGTGCAGGAATCTATCGTGAAGAGTGGTGAAAAACTTCGCGACTGGCCTACCTCTTACTCACTGAGGTGCATAATTACAAGAGTACAAGCAGCTTGGCTGGCGCTAATATTTATCTTTCTGCATGGTTTTTAAAATGTAGCTGTCAAATCAATCCGATCTTCCCCAGTCCAGCGGTGGGTGAACTACCCGTATAATACGGCCTTGCCAAGATAGCTACTAGACCGGAATACGAACAAACCAGTAGTTGGACTGGATCGACGACAGTGACATCAGTTACCATCAGATGGCAGCTATAGCAGTGTTTGCAAAATGGCGGTCAGCAGTAAGGAGAAAGCGTTTATACTCCTGAATGTCATAAATATCGGTCCGTTATCCAGTACCATTTTTGAACGAAGTATGGGCAGGGCTCACTTCCGCTCGCAGATGGTACACTCATTTTATGATCACAGGTTGTTTGTGTGACGGGAATAGCAGTGGGCGTCCCGTTGTGTCAGAAGAGGGAGTGAATCGCATCAGGAGCGCATATCTACGTGGCCATGAAATCGACTACAAGAGGTAGCAGGAAACTGAATGTACCTCAAACAACATTACGGCGTATGTTACGAAGGCGCCTGAAAATAAAGCCATATCGCTTACAGTTGCGTCAAGCTTTAACAGGTAATGACAAAGTACTACGTTCGAGTTTTTGCATCACACTGCAAGAACGTTGTGAAGAAGGTGATTTTTTCCGTGACAGAGTAGTTTTCAGTGACGAAGCTACGTTCCATATGAGTGGAAAGGTGAATAAACTAAACATTCGAATTTGTAGAGCAACATACCTCCATTGTTATGTGGAACATATGCGTGACTCCCGAAAGGTGAATGTGTTCTGTGCTGTTTCGAAGACGAAGGTCTATGGCCCGTTTTTCTTCAATGAACAGACAGTGTCTGGGCTGACTTACCTGGACATGTTTACAGAATGGGTGTTACCCCAGCTGAGAGACGACAGGGACGATTACGTTCTGCAACAGGATGGGCACCACCTCATTTCCACAGGGAGGTCGGAGCGTTTCTAAAACAAGAACAACCACAGCCATAGATCGGACACGGAACATATTGTGATCAGATGCTCTTACCTTGGCCACCATGTTCACCGGATTTAACACCATGTGATTTCTTCCTCTGGCGATACGTTAGAGATCACATGTTTGTTCCTCCTCTACCAGTGAATATTCCGGAAATGAAGCAGCGAATCCGAGCCGCCTTCCTAAAAATAGCCACTGGCATGTTGAGGTGTGTGTGGGGAGAGATGGACTATCGAGTAGATGTGCGCAGAGGACAAAAGAAGTACATATTGAGCATTTGTAATGTATGTAAAGAAAACTTCATGAGTTACGGTACACAATATAACAAGATTCGTATTCCTACGTTAATTGCATTGTATATTATGATTTTTGAATCCCCGACAATTATTTTAAGCCTGTATAGTTAAAGTGAGTAAAAAATTATTTAATTGAAATCAGAAACCACAAAGCAGAAACTTCCTACTCAACAGAGTTTTAATATAGATCCAATCTGGATAGAAGGCTTGTTCCCTTATTGTGTTACGCATGATTTCGGTGTTAAGAAAGAGTTCGGTTTCCTTTAAAGTGCTTACCACTGAAGTGTTCTCATGGAGTGTGTCAAGGTACCGTATCCCGAGAGCAAGGCTGGAGTTCCTCCTGCACCATTACGGCCGACTAAATGAGATCCCAAGTAATTCCGTAATATTCCTCTTTTACTGCCGCTCTCGCATCTGGCTAATATCCTCCCCTCGTCAATGTTAATGCGTTGCTTGCCGAGTGCAGATGTTCGTGGTTAAGGAGAAACGAAGATGAATATTTAAAACGCCAGGATCGAGTTCATGTCAAATACTGCACACAATTAATATTCTTCTATTTAACTTGTTAGTTCAGACATAATTTTCATCCATCCCTCTTTAACGTTCGTAAAATTGCGTTCATTATTTTTATCTCTGCTCCGATACACAAGATGAAAATTAGTATTTTATCCCTTTAACTTATACCTTTCTTGATGGTTGTCTAGCATGCCCCCAGTGTAGTTGAAATCATCTAGACCAGAGGTGCTCACGCCGGACATTCTGTCCCGCGGGCGCCCAGCACTGCAAGCGGCCGGACACTCAGGCGATGAGCGTTTGCTATTCAACCACAGTGACGTTGTGACTTCGTCACAGGCCGTGGAGGTTGGGCGAATTTCTCCCAGCCACTCTCGATCACTGCGGAGATACTCGAGTTTAAAATAGAGGCAGAAAATAATTAAAGAAGACATAAATCTACGTCATTTTCAATTTACATTGTAAGATGTAATTTATTTACGTTCATTGCAGTTTACGTATTTTGACCGGATACAATAAAGAGTTAGGCCTACAACCACAAATATTTTTATAATGTGCGTAATGAATTACAATTTTCACTATTAAATGTTAAGAGCTGCTTTAGAAACATTTCTAATACAATACGGACTTAAGGTGGATGAGCTGTGGCTTGTGGTTGTTTGGGTTTAAATTATCTGATAAACTCAGATTTGAAGGCATACTGTAGATATTTGTTAAATATTTACATTGTTGCTTTACTTTAATCTTGGATAGTAAATATCTATGTCCTCAGTCATGATGAAACTCCCTCTCGCTATTATCATCGGACGCCTGTTCAGTTTTAAATACAGAAATTCAGTGAACAGAGAGTCACATAACACTACAACACTGTGCAAATTCAAGCAGTCAACTTGTAGAATTATGCAATTATATTACTTTTTGCTTAATGAATAACAGGAATTTTACTTTTTTTAATGGAAATACTGTCATTGTCATTCAAGGAGTAATGTCAGATTTCTTTGATTGAATAAATACAAGAAAATGAAACGGACTGTTTATATCGAGCGCAGTATAAATCAATCCGGAATATATTTAAAGGTTCAGGTTTTTTGCGATTATAGCGCTTTGTTTTAAATACTGCACCCCAATCAGCATTTCGCTGAGTAGTGGAGGAGAGCTTCGTAATCACAAGTGAGCGTCAATGCTCCCTCGCTTCCCTGCAAAGTGTGTTCGCTCTCTCGCTTCACTGTGACGTATTCTTGTTACGTAAGCTGCCCGCATCTACGTCACGCCAGCCCTACCGTAATGGGCTAGCCGCAACGGGCGCCCAGTTGAGCACCTCTGATCTAGACAAATCTAGACAAATAAGGACCTCCGAGGCAAAACTAAATATGTCGAAGAAAATTTAAAATATACGTAAGCATTGGTTCTGATACACTAGCATCTTTTGAACCTGTTTCACAACACTAATATTAACCCACAGGGAGGGAGTCCACAGATTTCCATCCAGGCTATACAATGAAAAGAACCACGGAAACAAAATCGTACCAAAGTGTTTCTCACTTCTTAGACAGGCCGTGGCAGGTTCGGTCCTGGCTCAGTCCGGTGGTATTTGAAGGTGTTTAAATACGTCAGCCAGGTGACGGTAGATTTACTGGCACATAGAAGAACTTCTACGGGACTAAATTCCGGTACCTCTGGGTCTCTGAAAACCATACAAGTCGTTAGTGGGACGTAAAGCCATTAATATAATTATTATTAGGTAGACACGCCGGTGCTGCGGTCTAGGTGTAGGTGCCCGGAGGCCTCGAGTTCTCTGAGGGATGATTAGAGGTCCACTCAGTTTCCACGTGAACAATTAAGGAACTATCTAACAGTGACATAGCGTCTCCGGTCTAGAAATTGGAGAATAACGACCGAAAAGATTCGTTGAGCTGATCACGACTCACCGCATAATCAGCAGGCGTTAGGGGTGTCTTGGTAGGCCATGGCCTATCAGGGCTGGGGTGCCATGGGATTTTATCTGGTTTGGTACTTAGGTAGACAAAATTTCTATAAGATTTGTTCACATCAAATATTGTTTTAGGAAAAATTAAATCGTACACATCATTATATTCAAATCAGATGTCACTAAATTTTGGTTCAGTGAAATTTATAATAGATGGTAAAACCACATGTATGTCCGCCTCTGTGGTGTAGTGGTTACTGTGATTAGCTTCCAACCCCGGAGGCCCGGGTTCGATTCCCGGCTCTGCCACGAAATTGGAAAAGTGGTGGGAGGGCTAGAACGGGGTCAACTCAGCTTCGGGAGGTCAAATGAGTAGAGGTGGGTTCAATTTCCACCTCAGCCATCCTCCTTTTATCACCTCCTTGCCCTTCACCTTTCCCCTTGCACATCTATCTAACTCTAAGTCTGTATGGATCATCTGTCATGTACTTATGTCCTAATCAATCAATAAAGCATATAACTATTTACACCTCTCTTAGCCAGGAGGCCCTTTAATCTCTATCTCCTCTACTTTTCACACCGCCCATTCCCATCTCCTTCCTCTTCACACTCCTTCACAACCGCGTCACTTCTCCTGGCCGAAGAGAGGGCGTTACCGTCTAGGTGGCCCGCCAACCCCCTCAGGATGGGGAATGAAAACTTTACGACGACTAGTCGTAGCAGAATACCTGGAACTCATTTGGGAGAAATAGCGGTAATTACGGTTCATAAGTTAGAAGTAACAGACATTTTACGGAATGCCGGAATGAGGAGATAAAGGCTAAGTTAGGATTGAACTCGATGGATGAAGCTGTACGCATAAACTGACTTCGGTGGTGGGTCATGTGAGGTGAATGGAGAAGGAATGGTTAGCTAGGAGAATAATGGACTCTGTTATGGAGGGTAAGAGAAGTAGAAGTGATTCTAACGATTTGAACATAAGAGGTAGAGAACTAAATGAGGCCAGAGCATTAGTTGCAAATAGAGGATTGTGGCGACATTTAGTAAATTCACAGAGGCTTGCAAACTGAACGCTGAAAGGTATAACGGTCTTTAATGATGATGTATGATGTATGAACGTAGAATCTAAATGAGCAACGCCTGAATTGCCATTTTTTTAAAAGTTCCACGAAATCGTCAGCTGAATAATTACTCCTAAATGTTCCATAGTTTATTACCTAACCCTGTAATGAAGTTTTTGGTTCCTCGTGAAAAATTTAATATTTCTTTCCAGCGTCTTACCTTGAATGATTACAGCTGGGAGACCAGCTCCAAAATATAGAGCAGGCCCTCCTCGCTGACACTCGACTGCTGAAGACAGTGAAAAACTCGCTGTTTAGGCAGAGGAGTGTACAGTATATAGGCTTCACTGGTAGTGGCGGGGAGGAAATGTGGGGAACACACCGAAAAAGAAAATTCTGGAATGGAAAGTTGTGGAGAAGCACTCCGTGACGTCAGCGGTGAGTAACCTTCAAGGTTACTCGTCAACTCGTCCAGTTTGTTGACAATGCACAGATACAGAGCCGTGTAGAATACGTAGTGAGGAGGCGATTAGGAGATAAAATGCAGCCAGCAACGACGGTAAGTAAAAATTGCCGCATCACTTAAATGTTTCCTGGCATGTTCCTATGCACATGGTAAAAGTTTGTTTGCTAGGGGCTTTACGTCGCACCGACACAGATAGGTCTTATGGCGACGAGCATGGTAAAAGAAAAAGGTACGTACTTACATTGGACTGTTGCTGTGTACCTATAAATAATCAATATACTGCTCCATTCAAGGTTTAAATATATTTTGTGAAGTTTATTAGGGTACATGTTTTTGTATACGCTAGAGGTGCTCAGCTTATAATGGCATGTGAGATCTTCCTCTACGGTCGCGCTCGGTAATGCTGGATAATATCCCATCAATCAAATGTCACTTACGGACAAAGTGAGGTAGTTCACTTGTCAAATTCTAGGCTGAATGAAATATCCCGCAGGTATTACCTAGTCCCTGGTCTACCTCCCAGAGTTCGATATTGCTCGCCTCGGCATTCCGCAGTCTCCATTATCGATATGTGCCTAACCTAACATTTATTCACTACTACTACTAAATCAATTATAATCATTAGTCACTTTGTTCATTGCTAAGCGTCAAGACCTCATAACTCTATCATTTCTGCTTTACAGCCTTGAAATAAAATGGCGTAAGGCTTTTAGTGCCGAGAGTGTCCGAGGGCATGTTCGGCTCACCAGGTGCAGGTCTTCTGATTTGACCCCCGTAGGCGACCTGCGCGTAGTGATGAGGATGACACACGAATACGACACATAAACCCAGCCCCGTGCCAGCGAAATTAACCAATGATGGTTAAAATTTCCGACTCTGCTGGGAAACGAACCCGGGACCCCTGTGAACAAAGGCCGCCACGCTAACCATTGCAGCCTTGACGAGATGCCTCCATCTACAGCGGTTTTCAGCTTTCCTGAACATGATCTGAAGAGGTAGGCCAGTGAGCTTCTTCGCCTCTTGCTGTTCCTTCCCGTGTTCTACTGCCTTCAACTTTGCCTTGCAAAATGATCTTATCTAAGTCCTCTCCTTCTCTTCTGAAAATGTTGTCAAAGGACTGGAGGTAACACTCACTCACACGGTAGACGTTTCTTGATGCTCAGTTCGTTCACAAGAGAAACATTAGTTCTTCTTTCCGTCCAGGATACATGCAGCGTTCTCCGCATACACCACATCTCAAAGGCATCAATTCTATTTTCCTCTAGCATTCACAGTCCAGCTCTCACAGCCGTACAAGAAGACCGAGAACACTAGTGAATCCACCAAGCACATCTTCGTAGATTTGATTTGATATTTTCCGGTTCTGCCAGATGTTAGTGAGTTTGCAGCACGATCTAGAACAATACGTCTTTTGGTCTCTGTTTCACAGCTTCCTGTGTCATTGATGACTGATCCAAGGCATACAAGTTTCTTTGGACATCCTGTAAGCTGGATTTGACCTTGCCGATCAACTACCATTAGTATGGTGTTTATATGTTTGTCTCTAGACCATAGTGAAGGCTAATATTCTTCACTCTTGTAAACAGGTCAGTAAGTTCCTCTTCACTTCTACCTATAAGGGAAGTGTCATCTGCAAATCGCAGGTTGCTAATTTTTCTGCCCCCAATCAAGATTCCACCATGCCAGCCATTGGAAATTCTCTTGAAAACACGCTCTACAGAGATGTTGTAAAGTTGGTACCTAACTTATGGTCACGACCGCTTCCTTTCCTCTTCCTTGTCTATCCCTTCAAATCTTCCCATCCCCCCACAAAGCCCCTGTTCAGCATAGTAGGTGAGGCCGCCTGGGCGAGGTACTGGTCATTCACTCCAGGTGTATCCTCCGACTCAAAGTTTCACGCTCCAGGACACTGCCCTTGAGGTGGTAGCGGAGGTGGGATCCCTCGCTGAGTCCGAGGTAGAAACCAACCCTAGAGGGTAAACAGATTAATATTAATAATAATAATAATAATAATAATAATAATAATAATAATAAAACCACTAATTTTTAGACAGTAATCGGTCGAATACGAACTAATTTGGTTAGTGGGCAGTGTCGTCAAACCCGCTATTCCATAAAACAGGAGTAACATAAATGCTAGGGGTTCTGGTAGACCCTGCCGCTGATTCTTTTAAATTATCTTATTCATGCGTATTGCAAGATTTCGAACTTCGATCTCTACTCCGAAGATAGCCGAAAACGTACTACTGTCCACCAGTGGTTAGCTCAACTGCATCTACCCTTTTCAGTTAAAGCGCCTGTACTTTCCTGTGAGCATCTGTTTCATGATTACTATCAAAAGATCTCAGACCCTTCACGTTGCAGACGTTGAAGTGTGCTCAAACTGCTTCACCCATGGACAGCTCCTTGTCGCCTTCTTCCGGGTGAGCAGCAGATCTGCACTTTTTAATTGTGCACCGCAGGGTACCGGACAAAACGTTGTCGACCAGGAAATGTTTGGTTCATTTGAGTAACCCATGTTTGAGCGTGTTATCCAGTAGTAAAACTTTAAGCAGCTGTACCTTCATCCTTTTGAACATGTCAATGAACGGTATGTGCAGCTAGTCTAAAATATAACTCAAATGAATCATCACATTTTCTGGCGCCTTTTCAAAGGAAATAATCTTACTGAAAAGGGGAAAATAATAATAATAATAATAATAATAATAATAATAATAATAATAATAATAATAAAAATAATAATAATAATAAAAACAATAACATAATATCCCAGACAGATTGATTTAAATACCTGGGAGAATGGTTAACAAACAACAACAAAGAAGAAGCTATAGATATAAGAGTAAACAAAATGGAAAGATATTTTCATTCTACAAAATATATAAACAATAACAGATCGTCATCCTGGAATTGAAATTAAGACATTATCAAACAGTGGCCGGCCAGAAATTTTATATGCAGCAGAAATTCTTAAACGTACAGGAATTGGGGATCTTGTAAAATTAGAAAATGTTGAACGAAGAATGAGAAAAATATTGGGACCTATAAGAAATAACAATGCCGAATTTAGGCTACGATCAAACAGAGTTACATTTCAAAGTTTGAAAACTGACAACTCTAATGAGGAAAAGAAGACTCCAGTTTTTTGGACACATTTATAGAATGAATAACAATAGACTAACTAAACAAAGCAGGATTTCAGGAGATAAAGAATTAACAACTGGAAGAAAATGGACTCAAGAGGAAAAGGAACAACATTCTCAGAAAATGAGGAAAGTTTGGAAATGAAGAAAGTTAAATGCAAAGAAAAGTAACCATAGTTGATTTATCATACCCTCGAAAGGGTTATTCGAAGAAGAAAGACATAACAATAATAATAATAATAATAATAACAATAATAATAATAATAATAATTTCCTGTGGTTATTGCCCCTCAGGACATGCTCACCTGATAAGTTAAACTGAACGCTGCCCCTGCATCACAGGAGGCCATAGCCTTTAGGGGATTTACAAGGCTATTTATTTATTTATTTATTTATTTATTTATTTATTTATTTATTTATTTATTTATTTATTTATTTATTTATTTATTGTGAGCCTGGTGGATCCCTTGTAATAGACCCTCTGAAATTGATGGGCGTTACCTGTCGTGTGTAGGAATCTACGTATTATTTTAACAGAGGATAGGTTTGTGTGCGGTGTGCTTTTATTTTTATATTTATTTATTTATTTATTTATTTATTTATTTATTTATTTATTTATTTATTTATTTATTTATTTATAATCAGAAGCAGCAGAGCCCCGAATTACAAAGATCCGTAATAAATCTCTTACGTACAATAGTTACAAGAATTAAAACGTGGGAAATATAAAAACATGTACAAATGGTACAAATGTAAACAAAATAATCTGTATAAGCCTAATGCAAATAACACATTATATTTTACATAAGCAATGACAGTTTTGGGAACGTTGGAGACAAGACGAACACCTAGTATCCGAGCCAAAGGAAAATAAATGTTTAAGAATAAAACATCTCGACCATGTCAAGAATCGAACCCGTGTCCCCGATTTGACATACTGACCAGCCGGACGTTAAGGCGTTTGTGAGTGACAAAGTAGGATTTTAGTACCAATTTTGATTCACAATAGGAGTAGCACTTAATTGTATTAACTCTGATGTGTTATTAGGATGTGCCGGATTCTTCTTCTTCGCCTTTTTTCCAATCTATTGGTGTCGGAACTGACGGGGATCTAGCCCAGTTATAGGGCCGGATGAACTTTCTGATGACTACCTATGTGGAGGGATGTATTCACTACTGCGTGTTTCATTGGTGGTTGGCAATGTGGCACATTGTGTGTCAAACGACCACAAACAGACAGTCCCCGAGTGAGAGGAATATTCAGTCCAGTCAGGAACTGAAACCAGAACTCTCTGAATCAAAGACCAGTAAGCTGATCGTTCAGCAAAAGTGCCGGACGTGGAGGGTTAGGTCTTAACTTAAAATGTACAGTTAATATATTGTTACCATTGATACTTCCACGGCCCATACATATAGACATGATTATAGGCTTCTTGGGCTTATACCGTGACAAAAAAAAAATAAGGTAAAATTCTTTACGTTTTGCAGAGAACTTTTCTCTGCGTCTTCAGAAGAAAATCTCGACTGTTCACGGGGAAGACTTCTCCAAGAATGAAAGTTTGAATTTGGTCGATAGTAATAGAAGTGTATGTGGTACGTTCGTTTGTCACCAGATGGCTCACCGTACGCGGTACAGCGCTAGCATTCGAAGCGGAAGCTGATGGCACTGTCAGAATCAGCCTGAGAGGGGGTCACACAACAGGTGTATACACATTTTGAAAGTGTGACACTGACACCAGCATGGAATTTGACATCTGGTGATGAGGAACGTACACATTTGGAAAACACCGAAACGAGATAACACTAGCGAAGTGTTAGGGAAGGGAACTACCTACGTAAATCCTTAATGGCTGACAACCAGGTATTATTTAACTGATAGCCGGTGTCCCTGTTGAAATTGTTAGGATGTCTACGTATTTCCACAGCTTTCCGTATAATCCTGAACCTGTAGTGTCTAGTGCTAGTAAGAGCTCGAGCATCTTGGAACATGACATCATGACCCGACGATAGAGCGTGCTCAGCTATTGCTGATTTGTCTGGTTGGTTGAGACGAATATTACGTTCATCTTCCTTGATAAGAGTACCAATAAACCAGCATGTTTGGCCAATACATAATTTGCCGCAAGTACAGACAATTTTGTATACCCCAGAATGTAAAATTCGGAACAATTTGTCCTTGGATTTAGTAGACTGTGAGCAATTTTAGTGACGGTGCCAACCACAGTTTTTATATTGTGTTTTCTTGTTGAAATGTTCCATAGGTTTACCCAACCTTAAATACACCCATTGGAGGTAAAAAGAAACAGTATTGTTCCTCTCACATTTAAAAAGCATAGAAGTGCACAAAGGCTCATTATAGTATTCAGTTTGTGTCTCCATGCCCGCAGCGCACAGTGGTGGCTTGTTAGGGTTTTAGCAAACAAACAGCAGACTTGCTATTTTGTTTCCTATTTAGCACTGATAAGGTCACAGCAGACCGCTAGGTTTGTGTACGTACCGGTCTAATTCTGGCGGCCATTATCAGGCAGTACAACATCACGCCCACGCAGAAGTTAATTCTGCCCCCACCGTTTTATTACTGTCTGCGATTTGCTCTCACAAAATTCCACTTCCCATCCTGCTGTATTTACGATTAATTGGGGCGTACATAACGTCGCACCTGACGAATTGAGTGTATGGTTCTGCTAGCATGTGATAAATGTTAACAGTCCGCCTCTGTGGTGCAGTGGTTGGTGAGATTAGCTGCCATCCCCGGAGGCTCGAGTTCGACTCCCGGCTCTGTCACGAAATTTGAAAAGTGGTTCGAGGGCCGCAACTGGGTCCACTCAGCCGGTGAACTGAGTAGAGGAGAGAGGGATTCGCATCTCGGCCATCCTTGAAGTCTTTTTCCGTGGTTTCCCACTTCTACTCCAGGCATAGACCAGGATGGTACCTAAATTAAGGCCATTCATTTCAATCTTACAATCACCCCACAAGGTCCCTCTTGAACAGAGCAGGTGAGGCCGCCTGGGCGAAGTACTGGACCTCCTCCTAAAGTCTCACGCTCCAGGATGCTGCCCTTGAAACGGAAGAGGTAGAATCCATCGCTGAGACCGTGAGAAAACCAACCCTGGACGGTAAACCGACAAAGAAAGAATGAAAGAAATGCTAACAGCATATGAATTAACTGAGGAGGATTTAATAAAAAACAATAAACCCTAAATTTATACTATAGAAGTCTATCGGTGGTCTTTTCTCTCATATTGTGTTGGCATTCTATACATTTATGAAACATCCCTCCGTCCACTTTTTTCGTCCGTTCCAGAAATATCTTAGAGTTTTCCCTCCCACTACCAAACTCAAATTTCTTACCTTACTCAACTATTTCATCCAACATATTGTACCTCAAAATTTATGCTATGAGTTGGCCAAAGGGGAGAATAAAATTTACCCCTTGCATTAAACAAAATTACAGAGCAGACAATAATAATAATAATAATAATAATAATAATAATAATAATAATAATAATAATAACGCTATCTTTTCATCTTATTTGGCCGGACTGATTGGCTCAGATGGTTGAGGCGCTGGCCTTCTGATCCCCACTTGGCAGGTTCGATCCTGGTTCAGTCCGGTGGTATTTGAAGGTGCTCAAATACGTCAGCCTCGCGTCAGTAGATTTATTGGCATGTGAAGGAAGTCCTGCGGGACTAAATTCCGGCACCTCGGCGTCTCGAAATCAGTAAAAGTAGTTTGCGGGACGTAAAACCAATAACCTATATATTATTATTATTATTATTATTATTATTATTATTATTATTATTATTTTACCGAGGCAGTTGGTCGTGCGGTTAGAGTCACGCAGCTCTGAGCTTACATTCGGGAGGTAGTGGGTTCGATCACCACTGCCGGCAGCCCTGAGGATGGTTTTCCTCCGTGGTGTCCTATTTTCACATCTGGCAAATGCTGGGGATGAACCGTAATTAAGTCCACGGTCGGCTCCCTCTCACACCTAGCCCTTTCCTATATCGGAGCGACGTAAGGCGTAAAGATATTAGTAAATACGATGAATTTCAATACTGTATTTTATATTTTTGTGTCCGTGCGACTATTGAACAAAACATCTCAAATATTTCTCACAATGGCAAATATTTTGTAAGTTGCATGCCATCCCGTTTTTAAATGAATTGAAATAAGTAGTACATGTACGCTAGAAGTCAAAATGTATGTTGGTAACTCTTAGCTAGCAGCGCACACCACACTGTAACGTCACCCACCGGATCAGGCCTCTCGCAGGGGGCCGGAGGTGGAGGTGGCGGCAGAACACCCAGGAATATTCTACTCCCGTCAGGAAGTCAAAAACTTTAAGAGACTAGATTTCCACTTTCGGAGGTGCACATGGCCCTGAGGTTCACTCAGCATACACAAAAAATGAGTACCAGGTTAATTCCTGGGGGCAAAAGGTCGCCGGGCGTAGAGCTAAGCACTCTACCCCACCAATTGCCGAGATTACGAGTAGGTGAAGTCTTCCGCCCATCAAGGGCCTTCATGGCCTGCACGGAGATGACTGCATTTTTGCCACGTCAACAGCAGCATTTAATAATATTAACGTAAATACCACTGAACTCTCTAAGCAATAATACTCTACTTGCTGTGGTGAGAGGGATGAAACATTCATTCTCACGAGACACGGAACTGGGATAGCTGCCCGTATTTAGTAAAATAATGTAAAATAGTATGGTTTATTGTCGATATTTACTAATGCAAAATATACAGTCGATATTCAGTAAACAATATAAATTATTCTGATTAACTGTCGATATTTAGTAAAATGAGAAATAAACAGGTCCATATTTAGTAAAATAATGCGAAATAACATGGTTTACGGTCGATAAATACTAAAATATACGAAGTAATTTGACTGACGATATTTCTTAAACAAACTGAATTATTCCGATTTACTGTCGACATTTAAAAAACGTGAGGTAATAAGTTTAACTGCCCATATTTAGTGAAAAAATGTGAAATGACATGGTTTAGGGTCGATATTTACTAAATATATTGCACCCGCCCCTACCCTTTAAGGCACCGGCATAGGATCAACAGGGTCACACATGGGTCAAAAATATATTAAAATAGGCACTTATCTAACATTAACTTAAAGGCGTACAGGGTAGGATGACGGGCATACTTAACTACAATGAGAACACATTCGAATTAAAAATTTAACTCACAAACCGGTTTATTCAACCTTAATGATGATGGGAAATGGCGCATTAAGACACACTAATGAAATACATTACTACACATACTTGTTGTGAATTCTTATATGGACATCTGTCCATTATGCTTGATAGAAACGAGTACGTTTATCGCGAAGCGATGTATCGTGACATGTAGCGAATGGAAATTTTTATCATAACACTGAGGCTATATTATCACTAACACATAAAACTAACATGCACCGACAACATGTCTGAGCAGTCCCTACTCTACTGAAGACCTAGATTTCCCAATGAAAGACGTAAAAGAAAAATGCACACATATGAAACAACACCTGGGTTCGAACCGATCCTCGCTAGTATAGACATCGCCAGGCTGATGGACATAACCACCACTGACCTTATTTACAACACACATGACACAAAGAACACAAAAAATCGTACATGATATGCAACAGATATGTAAGGCACTTTGATCTTCCTTCAGACGCCGTAAACCTCCAATGTCTACGTTGAGCATCGAACTGACAACCTCTTGCAATGAAGACAGGGTCCTGTAATCCCTATCTATATTATACTCGAACAATTAACACTCATTCACGAGTAAACATTAGCATTATCGGCCGGGCCATTTGTTAATAAATACACTACTCTGGCGTGTTGAATGAATCGCATATTTTGCCGTCAAACAGGCCTCTTCCTCTTTACTTAAAAAAAAGCCCCTGCTTTCCACACAACTGGGACATACAAAAAAACACGACTGGTGGCAGGGGCAGGCGAAATGCTCCCCATTCCACATACGGTCGACGACCCACCATTAACAGGCGTAACATTCCCTTTCATAAGGACACAAGACCACTCCACTAAGAAGCAAGTCTACAGTAAACCGAGGTCTCAAACACTCGCGCAAATCACTTCGAATTCAACACATATTTTCCCAACAGTATCACATCACTTTCACAGCACGGCTCCGGTATTACAATGCTAATATTTGCCCGATCATTATTATTATTATTATGATTATGATTATTATTATTATTATTATTATTATTATTATTATTATTATTATTATTATTATTATTATTATTATTATTACCATTGCCATTCTACACGACTTAACCGCTGCATTAATCATACATGGTCATCGTGCGGATTCTATTCAGCTATTACAACACAATTACGTACTCGCACGGCAATTAACATCTGATTACTGACTGCTAATTAAACAATGGTCAGCACTTGGTTACTTTATCGTCACCCGGCAATACATTTATTAATTAATTAATATTCACACGGATTGATATTTGACACTCGCATTATGATCACATCCTGGTAAGCTTAATCACATAATCAATTAAAATCACAACGCTCCCTATCTAAGTATTTCAAAAGGAGGGGTTTTTGGCTGTCAGTTCGGCCGCTGAGCCTCGTAGTTACGTGCCTTACACACTATAGTACTTACCGTTTTACTTGTCATGCACTTATCAAAATAATAATTACTCTAATTAATAACTTCTCTCACTGCACTCCCCTAAACTCACTACTCCTGGCCTTCTGAGGCAAATAATCAAACAAAATCTCCCAAGAAAGAAATAATTGAATAACTCTCTACCACATGCAAAACTAAAGTATTATATTCCCTAAATTATTTACAATCAATTACTCAGACCTGTCGTCGGCTTCCTAAACTAAGAATTAATAACTACGCGCCCATTTCGGCGCTCTATTTCAACTGGACTACATCTTTAATCCTTTATAGCGCCAGCTTACAATAGATATTCCCATCCCCATTAGGCATGCCAGATATTGAAAATTTGTACTCATCTCTATCACATGATGACACCTTCGTCAGCTCGGGAAGTCCATCCTGGACTTACTCCTGGTCCATGGGCACCACGGTGATTACTTGCATTTCCATACCACCTTGAAGTTGAGAGTCCATGGTTCCGTGCTGGTGGAGCCGCTGGCAGTTAATCCTGTACACACACAACGCCACTGTTTAACTCCACAACTCCGGTTAACAGCGTTCAATGTGAACGTCCGGTCACGATCTCGTATGCGACTACGTAGTCCGCGGTTCAGTACCGAATCCCGTCTATCTCTCGGCCACTATTCAGTCCGCCGCTACGTAACACTATGATAATAATATTACTTTACACATCACGGTTTTATAAAAGGTTAGCACTGGCGTCACAGAGACCAAAACTATACACTGATTATACGAATTCTATTATTTCACTTAAAATGGGAGTTAACTTCACTTGAACAAAGAACTAACGAGGGCTTAACCGAGCATAGCTTCGCCGTCGATGAGCCGCGAGTCCAGAATGACGCTCGTCCCTTACTGCAGTGGTTTTTACAAGGGAGCGATACCCCTTCCACTAATTTGCGTATTGCCTATTCACGGCATACTCGAGGTATAATAGTACGGCTAATCGGTGACCAATATTTAGTTGATGCGATTGAGACATAACCATTCACTTATCCTTCGGTGGATCTCCTTCAATTAATTAAAATCTGTCCGGCTTCCCCCACCTTGCGTGGTGAACTCCCTTCTTCGAGGACGTGTCATGAGAATAACCAGATGGCCCAGTACTTTTCCACGCAGAAACAACACAGTATTCTTTCTTCTTCTGAAAGTTATCAAGAAAAAGGACATTAAACACTCTAAATAAATGTCCCAGTGACATTTATCCCTTTTAAATCGGGAGACGACTCCATAATTTGAGTTTCATTAATTTTCTAGATCGTAGGTAATTAAGTTGGCTAGTCCGAATCCAAGATGGCTCCTATATTTCGTTTCGAAAAAGTTGGTTTCCCCTCATTCTCTGAGTCTTAAGGAGGGATGTCTTCTCTCGAGTGATGTCGCGGGGAATCCCCATTCATAACCCCTCCCGGGTCTAAGTTGGCTTGGCTTCCTCTGCGGGCCCCCGCTACACAAAGAATAATATGGCGCAAACAAAGAACTCTCGTAAACTAACTTTCAAAGCCTCACTTTATCTATCTTAATGATAAGAATATTAATTAGTTTCGGTATTACCTCTATCAATGATATGAATATTAATCAGTTTCGGTATCACCTGTATTAATGTTATGAATATTAATCAATTTCAGCATTGTTTTCCTTAAATAGCATTGCGTGCGTAATTACGATGATCAATATCAACCAAAGGTCCTTGGATCATGCCCCTGTCGGGTTCAGTATGAAGTAGAATTTACAGTCGATATTTAGAAAAACAGAGTTACTTATTCTGATTTATTGTCGATATTTAGCAAAAAATTCAATTCATTAGCTTGAATGGCCATATGTAGTGAAATAATATCAAATAAAAAGGATTATTTTCGTTATTTAGTAATGTAAATATTCCTGTCAACATTCATTAAACAATGTGAATTATTCTGATTTACTGTCGATATTTAGTAAAATGTGAAGTAATTAGGTTAACTGCCCGTATTTAGTGAAAAAATGTGAAATAATATGGTTTACGGTCGACATTTACTAAAATACATGAAGTAGAATTTACTGTCGATATGTAGTAAAACAGAGTGAATTATTCTGATTTACAATTGATGTTTAATAAAATGCGAAGTATTCAGGTGAACAGTTCGTTTATAGTAAAATAATAAATTTAGTAATCAGTTTCAAAGCCCGTACCTAGTGAAATAATATGGTTTAGGTCGATATTTACTAAAATATACGAAGTAATATCTACTGTCGATATTTAGTAAACTTTCAAGTATCTAGCTTAACTGTCCGTATGTAGTGTAATAATGTCAAATAATAAGGTTTAATGTCGATATTAACTAATGTAAAATTTAATGTCAATATTCAGTAAACAACTATTCTGATTTACTGTCGATATTTAGTAAAATGTGAAGTAATTAGGTTAACTGGCCGTATTTAGTGAAAAAATGTGAAATAATACGGTTTATGGTCGATATTTTCTAAAATATACGAAGTAAAATTTACTGTCGAAAAGTAGGAAAATAAAGTGAATAATTCTGATCTACTGTCGATATTTAGTAACATTTTAATTAATTACACTAACTAACCGTATGTAGTGACATAATGCAAAATAATAAAGTTATTGTGGATATCTTCTAACATTAAATTTACTGTCGATATACGGTAAACAATGCGAATTTTTCTGATTTATAGTCGATATTTATTGAAATTTGAATTATTCAGTTTATCTACCGTGGATAGTGGAATAATGTGAAATAATATGGTTTACGGTCGATATTTTTAAAAAATATTCGATGTAAAATTGACTATCGATAAGCAGGAGAACAAAGAGAATTATTCTGATTTACTGTTGATATTTATTAAAATGTGAAATATACAGTTTAACTGCCCGTGTATAGTGAAATCATGTGAAATAGTATTGTTTAGGTCGATATTTTCTAAAATATACGAAGTAAAATTTACTGTCGATAAGTAGGAACCAAAGTGAATTATTCTGAATTACTGTCGATATTTAGTAATATTTTAATTAATTAGTGATATAATGCCAAGAAATAAAGTTATATTCAGATAACAATGCGTTTTATTCGGATTAACTGACGATACTTAGTAAAATGTTAAGAAAATTGCTTAACTGACCGTATGTAGTGAAATATTATCAAATAATAAACTTTACTGATGGTATATACTAATGCCAAATTTAGTGTCGGTTATCAGTAAACAATGTGAATTATTCTGATTTACTGTCGATATTCAGTAAAATATGAAATAATGAAGTTAACTGCCTGTATTTAGTCAGATAATGTGAAATAATTTGCTTTGCGGTCGATATTTAATAATTATTCGAAATAAAATTTACTGGCGATATTTAGCAAAACAAACTGAACGCGGAAAGCAAGCTAATAGCTGTGCGACCCGAACCGTATAGGCGAATCGTTCAATATATTTTGGAACCTCACGAGAGTAGTTATTGTCTTTGATTACCTGCCCGGGAGACGGATTACCTCGGATCGAGTAGGAGTATTTCAGTCGCCTTGACAGAGAATACTGCAATGTATTCGAAAGGCCGGCAAACTGTACGGAATATACAGAAAACAACAACGTGGCTCAACCCGGAGTAACAACCAAATAACTCAGGGACGTGAGTTTCCCGTTCAAAAGTCCCTCATGCGTCAGCCGGTTGAACCGTGATCGCCATTGTGAGTATTTAGTTATCACGACATTCCCCTATCATGCTCTCTACCATGTGCAAAGCTAAGCTGTGATAATACTCGGAGATGACTGAAAGGGCAAGGGACATCACACATCACAGCTGACCTTTTGAACATGTTCCTCGGGCAATGCTGAGCATATTACCTACTCAGAGCTCCACACTAATGAATTGTTCTATTGGCGACTTTATTACGAAATTATATACGTCAAAACTTTTACTTTTGTGTTTGTCGCAGACAATCCATTGTGCCTTATTTATGCGTTGACTTTACATCGTCTTGGGCTTCAGAACATTTTCACTTTTTCCGCTCAAATAAGCTCGCAGTTTAATTTTCAAAAAACGACGATCAAGCGAGCTAGTTTGACGTTTTATGGAACGGTTAATCTTGTGACACAGGCCATGGGACAACGTTTTACTTGGAATAAACACGAAAGTGATATTACTTTTAATTTAAACAGTTTCCACGTGTTTTGTATCAGATTCAATGCATAGTCTCCTTAATGAGAAGCTAGTGAACGTGTTATTACCCACCTATATATGATCATCATCGTCATCACTGGACTGAGCTTTCAGACCTATAACATCTACATAGCCTATATAAATTTGTGGAAGCAGTAGCTTTAAGATTTGCAGTGTACATGCTAGAAAGGAGTGGAGCAAGAGCAGATCCTTGTGGCAAACCACAGGCAGGATTTATTTACATCGCCGTATAAATCTACTTCGAAAATTCTATTTTACAACATATTATTGAGTAAAGTAGCAATGATCCATGAGTGGATTAACTGGAAACCAATTCAAGTACCTTTGAAAATGAAAATGAAAACCTACAACCTGTTTTCCAGTCATTGGCCGGGTCAGGGATGTAATGAATGAAACATATATAGGCTGTTATTACAATGGGGTCGCCACTCCCAAGGTGATTTATTAATGAGTGATAAATGCTATGAAATGATAATGGAGAGTGTTGCTGGAATGAAGGATGACAGGGAAAACCGAAGTACCCGAAGAAACACCTGACCCGCCACCGCTTTGTCCACACAAATCTCACAAGGAGTGACCGGGATTTGAACCACGGTATCCAGCGGTGAGAGGCCGACGCGCTGCCGTCTGAGCCACGGAGGCTCCCTCAGGAGTCTTTATTCCTGCATAAATGTTGTATTCTGTATACAGTTATACACGTAATCTAATTGTTATTTGCAGTAACAGTTGGCAGTTGCAATCAAAATATATCCTCATCCCGTAAAACGGAACCGCCCATGATTCTTGGGATTTATGCAACCCGCCGTTCATAATCTAACATGGAAACATCTCCACTGTCATCCAATTCTTGCATTGGAACATACCTTAAAATATGTTTATTTATTGCTGATAAAGCTGTAACTATGAGGTAATAATGAATGAACACATAGAACCGTAAAAGGACTCTCCCTATTGATAAGAAAGTGCCTTGATACTGAAATGTTATTTTATAAGAAAAGTTGGATGCGCCTTTCCCGAGGACGAGGGCGTTAACGGGCCAATGTTGAGTCGTACTATATATTCGGAGGATCAAATTTGGCGTTTATATTTTCATGCGTTTATTTCAATCCTACACGAGCCGCAATAATTCAATAGTAATTATGATTACATAACATTCGACGTGTACAATTTATTGTGATGTAATACGCGCTGTACAGACGCTTGGCTGATATCATATCATGTGCTATGGCTCATTAGCAGTTTGGAGGGTTGTTCTCAGTCGCATTATACACAGCTTCCTAGTTATCATCAGACGTCACTGCGCATCTCGAAGCCTGGGACAGCTACCGTGCATAATTCCACACAGCTATTTAGAATAGAATAGAAAATTCACATCCCCAGAGACTAGGAAGGGGGTGATCATTTATTGTAATCTAAAATGTGTTCTGATATAAACATTATCTTCCTTATTACTACATTAAACATTACAATTAAATTTATTAATTATTTCAATCCAATTTCCAAATTGAAGCTTTTTTTCTTTAAAGTATTTGTTTGTCCTAGACGTTAACGGAGCTCTATATCTAGGACGAACATGTACCTTACACTCCCTAAGTGCTTACTTTTGTATCATCAGTATACAGTTACCGTACAATTACAACATATATTTTGAATAAATTGAATGGATGAATGAATGAATGAATGGATGAATTGCTATATGAATTTGTGAATGAATGATTTCATTATGAAATTTTGTGAATGAATGAATGAATGAATGAATGAATGAATGAATGAATGAATGCTGTTCTCTCCCAGTCACGGATAACAACTAACAACTGACTGCGTGAATCTTCTCATTCAATTCATATGCAATTTATTAATTAACTTTTACCGAGCTCGATAGCTGCAGCCGCTTAAGTGCGGGAGATAGTAGGCTCGAACCCCACTGTCGGCAGGCCTGAACATGGTTTTCCGTGGTTTCCCATTTTCACACCAGACAAATGCTGGGGCTGTACCTTAATTAAGGCCACGGCCGCTTCCTTCCCACTCCTAGCCCTTCCCTGTCCCATCGTCTCCAAAAGACGTAAAGCAACCAGCAAAAAAAAATAACTTAAGGAAAAAAGAATAACGAGACTACAGTACAACAATCAACAATTTATCTATTGTTACATTTAAAATTATATTTAAACCTGCTAATACTTATATTCATTTCGCACGTTGCCCCCCCCCCTCCCATTTTTTTTCTGACCAATATGTAGTACAGTGTTACATATTCTCGGTTAAACATGTCTCTTATCCATCATTATTTTCGTTAATGCTCACACAGCTATTTAAAGTGTGCAGCTTCACGCATTAAACATCGTATTCAGTAGGATACCCGAAGTTCTGACTCCGAAACATTTTTTATGTGTTGCAGTATAATGGTCCTGTTATAAGCCTTTATTGAACGATCGGACAATGGCAATTAAATGACGTAGGCTGTTACGTCATTCGTATAACATTTATGGTCCGTAATTTCATAAAAACCCTTTTCCTACCAATTGCGATCAGAAGAGACTGTTCAATATGGTAACGACCAGGCATATACGAAATTGTTCGCAGTTATCACGTATTCTCTGATACTGCTCCGCCACTTTTTTAAAAATACGTGGGTTCTTTGGTCAATCAGATACACAATTATCGAGCGACAGCTATACAGAATGAGATAGTCTCTACAGTACACCAATATCTCATATACAGGACGTATCCGTGATGATGTTACTAACTTTCATGTATGATGGAGCACGCAAATGGATGAATTTGAGAAAAGGAATCGTAGTCCGGAAACGTTAGAGTCAAAAGTTATTAATAATCCAAGTTGTTTAATGTCCGTGCGTTCTTAACAGACGCCACAGTGTCGGAATTTCGTCTCGCAGTTGTTCTTTAACGCGCCGGAAACCAATGGCATGAGGTTGTCACCTTTAAACACCATTAAAAGCCACCGACCTCAGTCGGGTTCGAACCCGTTAACTTGGGATTAGTAGACGAACACTGTTCAAACGACACTGGGGACATTCGAACAGGTACGACAGAACTTTGTGCGACGATGTCATGCCGTCATTTAGAACATTTGTTGTAAATGGAGCAGCTTGTGAAACTTGTGCAGGAAAATGGACTTAAATGAGTAGAATTTTGCTTAACTTCTGTCTCGATCGTTTCCTCAGTATGGTTCCTTATCTCAAATTGATCAATTTGGCGTCCTCCAGCATCCCTGGAAGTGTGTATCATCATCACGGACACATCCTGTATATGTTTATAGAAGCGAACTCCAATCTATACCAGCGCCGTACTTTCCAATTACAAGTGTCTCGCATGAACGATGATTGGGAACTATATCAACTTATTTTCACAGGGGTATTACTGCCTGCAGGCAGATTAGGTCAGAATATGAAGTGATAACAACCAGACGAGCGCTCGCTGCATATTCCTCAGCGCCATCCGTCAAATGACACCCCCTTAGGTTTTTAAAAAAGAATGGTATTTGTTCGTGGCGTCGACCCCTGTGGATCTTTTGCCACTACTTGCACCATGTGATATGAACCTGCGTGTAATTGGAACTGCGGAAGTGTAGAGTGTTGAATGTGAGGAAAGGAACGTTAAGGACGACACAAACACCTAGTCCCCGGGCCAGGGATATTAATCATTTACAATTAAAAAACCCTGACCCGGCCGGGAATCAAACCCACGTTGCCTCCTACCCCCTTACGTTACTCATCCTCGTTTTCGAACGTTCAGTAGTGAGCTCGTATTTGGTACAGTTCCTGTCAACATATCAATAAAGGCTGGTGTGTTCAACAAAGACGAATACACTGACATAATTTTAATCTGTGGAGAATCTGGTCGAAATGCAGCCGAAGCTAGCAGACGGTATATGCATGAGTTTCCAAATAGCCGCCTGCCTTCTATACACATATCGCCGAACGGAGTTGCAATTAAGAGCTTATGAATCGTTCGAGGCACAAACCACATACAAGCAACATTTTGGTAGAGTGGAATGTCTGTACGTGTATAAATTAATGACTTATTAAAAAAATTTCCTTCATCTTTGGTGTATTTACAAATTTGGGTGTGGTAAAATGACTGATATTTGCTTCACATCCAAAATATAGCACATTGTAGCGCTCCTTTGTAAACCAATGATCAGGCATCTCATTCATCATTAGTGCCCGCGGGAAATAAGTAGGAAGTACGGGGCTGGATGGCTGCCTGGTACAAAAGGGTACAGTCTTTTTAAGATGAACCTCACTTACTGCCTCTTGTACGATTTTCACTCTATACGGGGAAACTACATAAAATTACTGTAAGATGTCACGCAAGATGCGACTAAGTACATTTAATATGTACAGTTTCATAAGTTGAAGAAAAAATAGGCACGGATGATTCACCCCGTATATATGTCATCGTCCTCAGCATCATTATCTTTTCGTGTCTAATGCCTTAAATATAAAAAACTAGTTAAAATTATTAAATAAAATAAATTAATCAAATAATTCACCTGACAATTGACTTTCATAATTAACTCAGAAGTATCTGGCAACTAACAGTGTTCAAGTACTTTTCTTTAAGCCAGGAAGTTTCGTTAATAATTTATCTGTCTGTTGTACCAAAATGTATACATTCCTACCTAAGGGCATGGTGAGATAAACGTTCTCTCGTTCTACAATGTTCAAACAATTCAAGGGAAATTATAGGTTTGATGATCAACAATCTGATTATCCAGGCTATGCAGAAAGCGTAAGATAACAATGAAAAAGCTTTGAAATATGGAAGCGATATATTTTTGGTTTGTTCTCACATGTAGTTAGAGATAACACGTAAAGATAGCCCAAAATTGTAATTTAGAAGGCTGTATTCTCCCACAGACTATGAGAAATGAGTTTTGTGCAGATGAATCTCCAACCTGGAAGCAGCGTGAAAATTAAAAACCGTCCCTCTCTTTCGAACTGCGAAACCTATGAATAAAAATGAGTTCTCATTTATTTGGCATCGGAGGCTTGGTCTCCAAATCTCAATATTCGCAATTGTAGTCAATATACAGTCTCTAACAAAAGTTTAAGACCCAGACCAACCAAATTATGATATCCTGGTCTCACATTTTCTTGGTACCTTGAACATAATTATATGTAGGTGATTAAGACTGTGATTGGTGTCGCTGTTTCAATAGATTACAGGTGTGATTGTTTGTTTTCAGTTAAACATTTTTATCGAGTTATATTATTTTTCATTTCATATCATTGTTTGACCAGTGAACACTATATCATAAATTTTATATCAATTGTCTTTCCTTTTTTAATAATTACTTAGTATATGTATTGAGCGATAGGATGGAGAAGAATAAATTGAGATGGTATGGACATATTATGAGGATGGAGGAGGTAAGGATATTAAAACAAGTGTTGGAGGCTAAGATAGAAGGAAATAGGGCAAGAGGGAGGCCCAAAGCAAGATGGACGGACTGTGTCGAGAACAGTATAAGAAAAAGAAGAATGGATGGAATACAATTACTGAAGATGAGTGGTGGAAGGAGAGGCAACGGTGGATAAGTGCCGTCAACGCCCTGATCTGACAGGATCTGGACAAGGGAAAATAAAAATGATGAAAGATGACATTCTAAAGAATAAAAAGGCAAGATATGGAGGGGATATGGAAATAGTGTTGTTTGCAGATAACATAGTAATCTGGGCAGTCAACAATACAGAAGTCCAAATCCAACTATAGGCTTTAAATGACAATATTGTGAAATATGGTATGAAAATCAGTCTGGAAAGGAGCAAAACAGTGGTGATGACAAGAGGAGTATCACGGGACAAAACCATGAGGTTGTTAAATACTTCAAATATTTGGGAAGTGAAATAATGCGAGATGGAAGGTTGGAAAAGGAGATTAGCAGAAGAGTAGAAGTGGGAAATATGTTCTGGTGTGGAAGAGAGAGGTCTTATGATATGTAAAGAGATAATATACAAAATGTACTATACCCGTATATTAACGTATGCATCACAGACTTGTACATTGACAGCAAGAAATTACAGGAAAATTCGGACCAGTGAGATGAAGTTCCTGAGGATTATAGCAGGGAAGACAAGTAGAGACAGATTAAGAAATGTTGAGGTAAGAAAAACAGAGTGATAGGATGGAGAAGAATAAATTGAAATGGTTTGGACATATTATGAGGATAGAGGAGGGAAGGATACCAAAACTAGTGTTGGAGGCTAAGATAGAAGGAAAGAGGGCAAGAGAGATGCCTATAGCAAGATGGATGGACGCTGTCAAGAACAGTATAAGAAATGGAAGATTGGATGGAATACAATTATTCAAGATGAGTGGTGGAAGGAGAGGCAACGGTAGAAAATTGCCATCAACACCCCGACCTGGCAGAAGCTGGACAAGGGGAGATGAAAATGATGACGATAACATTAATCTAGAGTAAGTAAATCTTTCGAAGATTATGTTTCTGTATATTATGAATGGCTTTGTACTTTCAACAAATGGCATAGAAAATGACTGTGATTATTATAAATATATCTCAAAATAAAAATAAAAGGAAAGGCCTAGGAGTTGGATGGAAGCGGCCGTGGCCTTAATTAAGGTACAGCCCCAGCATTTGCCTGGTGTGAAAATGGGAAACCACGGAAAACCATCTTCAGGGCTGCCGATAGTGGGATTCGAACCTACTATCTCCCGGATGCAAGCTCACAGCTGCGCGCCTCTACGCGCACGGCCAACTCGCCCGGTCGCGGGGGGGGGGACCTTTCTTAACAAAAGTACAGGTAAAATATTTTTATTATTTGTTTCTATAATTTTTGTTATGCAATTTGCTTTACGTCGCACCGACACAGATAGGTCTTATGGCGACGATGGGATATGAAAGGGCTAGGAGTGGGAAGGAAGCGGCCGTCGCCTGAATTAGGGTACAGCCCCAGCATTTGCGTGGTGTGAAAATGGGAAACCACGGAAAACCATCTTCAGGGATGCTGACAGTGGGGCTCGAACCCACTATCTCCCTGATGCAAGCTCACAGCTGTGCGCCCCTAACCCCACGGCCAACTTGCTGGGTACAGGTAAAAAAAATACCTTCGCTGGTGATTCATTTTGTTTAGAGTGTACTGTGTGTCCAGGTACGGACTAGAACAAATTTTTACCTTCATTGACCTGTCTCGTCCTTGGCTTTGACAATATGAAAGTGACTGAGTTATGAGTTATGCTAGTAATATAATGCCATTCCTTAAGTATCCAGCCCATGTTATGAATTGTGTGAAAATGCCACTCATAAGGTAGGTTCGTGCGAGCATTTCAGTGGAATTGGTGGACCGATGCGTGATAGCAATTTCTGACTCGGTGAGGAAAGCAACAGGTAATTATATATCAGTCATAATTTGCCTGTACGCCTCTTTAATGACGCGTAGGTCGTCTACGCAAGCTGATACTGGAGCTGTTGAGTATATGACCATCCTTCGGGATGATTAATCAAGATTCAGGCAAGAAAATACCTTATAGCATTCGCAGTCTGGAATTACAATTTAATATCAAAATAATAATCGTGCGTTAAGAAATAGTATCGATACATCCGTTTTTCACAATCCACAGAAAAGATAAGCATATTATTTTACGAACACATTAATGCCATTTAATAATGTGAGAACTGAATGTTGAGATATTTGAGGTGGGAGTTTTAATTTGCTCACCCTGTTTACGAAGGTGGTTCTATGAGTAAGGTAATCAGGAATCTGAAATGTGATTTTTCATTGTTTCATTCCAGTTTCACTCCAGAAAGCGATCAATTTATCACTGTTTTTCCTCACGACCGTATATTCGCAGATGATAATTAATTATACCATTCGAACGTCAATTGTTAGACGGAGGAGCTGACAGAAATGTGGTCAAACATTTGGAAAATTATAAATTGTTATTCTACCTTTCTACCTGTAGGGAAGTTCGCTAAATAGTTAGCGTGCTGGCCTTCGGTCCAGGGGTTCCCGCGTTCGATCCTCGGGTCGGGGATTTTAACTTTCATCGGTTAATTCCAATGGCTCAGGGATTGTGTGCGTGTGTCGTGTTCATCCTTAGAAATCATCATAAGTAGGGTCCCATCCTCCTAGACGCACAGCTCGCCTATACGGCATCAACTTGAAAGACCTGTACGAGGCCGCATTGGAGGTCGCACGCCATTATTATTTACCTCTAGGGCACACCAGAATGTGAAATCGTCTAGAAAAGGAACTGTCACGGAATTTTTATCAATTAATACCCCCAGATATCGAGATGAGCTACGATGTAAAATTGTGCCACGATCAGTTAAAGACGTAAAATTATAATACAGTTATTGTTTTATGGCTGAATATGTATGAACAAGGAAAACGTAATCATTTTGTGCTGGTTTTCACTAAAGCACTACTTTGTAACATCAGAAATACTAATTCAATTTTTAGGTAGTAAGATACCTATCAACAAGCCACCCTCGCAGGTAACATTACGTTCAAGTTATAAATACTTTGCATTTAGTAAAATGACTGTTTGGTGAATTTAGGAAGTGACCGAAACAAAACCTTTGTTTGTACCGTGAACAATGAATGAAAGAGGCACAGGTGCGATCACCGTTCCCGCAGTGATTTATTTATTTATTTATTTATTTATTTATTTATTTATTCTTCGCCTTTCGAATGGGCCAACTGAGACCACAATGTTTCATTTTTCCGCTTAGATCGGGACTTGATGTTTGCCCAGTACTCGCACATACTCTGGCTATGTTTCTGCATTTATTTATTTATTTAATTAATCAATTTATTTATTTATTTTATTTATTTATTTATTTTATTTATTTATTTATTTATTTATTTATTTATTTATTTATTTATTTATTTATTTATTTATTTATTTATTTATTCTTCGCCTTTCGAAAGGGCCACCTGAGACCACAATGTTTCATTTTTCCGCTTAGATCGGGACTTGATGTTTGCCCCAGTACTCGCACATACTCTGGCTATGTTTCTCCATTTATTTATTTATTTATTTATTTATTTATTTATTTATTTATTTATTTATTTATTTAGGAGTGTCCGAGGACATGTTCGGCTCACCCAGTGCACGTCTTTCTATTTGATTCACATGGGCGGAAATGATCCGTTTGGGCCTCAGCTTTAGTGCTTTCTTTTCAAATGATTTTAGACTCGACTCTTCTTCTGTACTCTGTTCAATTGTGGATCATTTGTAGTGTGATTCTGATGACTCCAACTTCTTCCGCATCCCTCTAGAACTCTTCTACCCACCTGTATGTATTTAACCCCATGATGTATTCGAAGATTTTTTTTTTCTATTTGGTCAGTCGTTTGTCATCCATTCTTACCAGGTGTCCGAAGAATTTCAGCCTTAGTTTCCACGTTGTGTCCGTGAACTTTTCAGTGTACTTCTAAAGCTCATTTCTCCTTTTCTTTCAAGTCCAATCAGTATTGTTCTGCGGTCCAAGATTTTTCCTCAGAATCCTCCCTTCCTTCTTCTCCAATTCTTGCAGCTCCAATTTTTATTTAAAATCAGCCACTCTGAATCATACAATCCTTCCGGTTTTATTACAGAGTTATAATGTCGCATTTTTATCTTGTAGGATATTGCCCGTTTGTTATACAGTCGAAACTCGATATCTCGAAACTCCATTACTCGAATTTTCATTATCTTGAAGTAACTTAAATTTCTCGGCCGTTTGTCCTATTTTTTACGTGTATTTATTTCTCTATTACTTGAAATTCGGTTACAAGAATTTCTCGATTACTTTAAGCAAACATTTTCTCCCTTGAAGTAAAAAATTTACTCCGTAACTCGACTTTGTGCAACATTAACTGTGCAATACGGCATTTGTGGTTTGTGAGGAACAGTTAACAAGTAAAGAAAGGTTCACAGTGATGCTGGGAGCTAACGTGACGGGAACTGAAAAACTAAAACTTCTAGTGTTCGGAAAATCGGCGAAGCCTCGCTGTTTCTCGGGTGTGAATTAATTACCGATCGCCTACGAAAGCGACTCCCGAAGTTGCGGATGACGAACTCCATTTACGAATCTCGGCTGCGTGGTGTTGACGAGAAGTTTCAACGTGAAAGGAGGAAATGTTCTTATTTCTATATTAAGGGTTATAATTAAAATTATGCTGTAAAATACAGTTTGTTTGTATATTTTTAAATACTGTTAAAATCATGTGTTCAGTATAAGCCCGTAGATATATGAGATTCAATTATGCGCTATACATGCTCAAAAACGTTATTCTCTATAACTCGAAATAATATTTAGCTCTCGAGGTGAATCGAGATATTGTGGTTCCACTGTAACTGTTCTGCTATTTGCTTTACGTCGCACTGACACAGATATGTCTTACAGCGACGATGGGATAGGAAAGGCCTAGGAAGTGGAAGGAAGCGGCCGTGGCCTTAATTAAGGCACAGCCCCGGCATTTGCCTGGTTTGAAAATGGGAAACCACGGAAAACCATCTTCAGGGCTGCCGACAGTGGCGCTCGAACCCACTATCTCCCGATTAGTGGACACTAGCCGCACTTAAGCATCTGCAGCTATCGAGCTCGGTGTAACTGTTCTGTATTGGCTTATTATTATTATTATTACCAAATTTTATCATAATCATTATCACCTAACTTAATATCAGTAATAGCTTAATTCATACCTATCTACTGTACAAAATACTATTCATTACTAATATATGTAAACGATGGTTAAATATAAGACAGGGAAAAATGTACCTTAAGAATGTTATATTAAATAAATCATCCATCTATCTTTTGCTTATTATTGTCAAGTTGTCTTTCCCCTTGGTGCACCCAAACCATTCTTTATCCACAGCACCAAATTTTGCATGGGACTTACCAGTACATTGTACTTCTTTTCATCTTGGTATCTGAGGTGTCGGTCCATTGTTGCAAACAGGCATCGTATTGGTGCACGAAAACACATTTTCAAGAGCACGCAGAGTTTCTACGGTGTTGCCACTGGGAAATACTGGACCATCCTGTCCAGATGTCCGTCAGACTGGATTATTATTGAAACATTTATATACAAAGACCGGGTCTACGTACCTTGACATCAGATATTTGACCGTAATTTCTTTCGTGCTGGGACAGATGCCTTGCCATACGATGAACACAAATACGTAGAAAAATACAAGGACTATGTATTATAATAACAGTTCCATACACTCTTTTATACATGTTTGGAGGAGTTACTTGCATTTGCTCAATATGAGGTGCTGTTACCTCATGCCTCGTTATATCCATCTGAAATTCGTCCCTCACTTTGTATGTGGCTTTAAGCTTTGTTGAAAATGATAAGATTAAGAAAAAGGAGTGAAATATAATGGCAGGAGAGTTATCTGGAGTCTCTACAAAGAAGAAGTGGTGGTGATAAAGTGCGGTGGGAAACAACAAGAAGCAAACATCAGAGAGAGTGGAAAAAAAAAAAAAAAAGGATATGTCCTCTCACCAGTACTATTCAACGGATACATCCAGAAATTTATAATGAATCAAGGGAGGAATTAAGACAAAGAGGTGGTGTTATGAATCAAGGAAAGAGAATGGATACAATTCGTGTTGCTGACAACATAGCAATAATAGCGGAGAGTGAAGAACAATTAACGACAATGCTGCAAGTAATGGACAGTACTTTAACATATGGATATAACATGAATATAAATTCATACAAAGCAAAAGTAATGATGATAAGTAAGCAAAAAATAAAAATAAAGATAGCTCTGTGTGAGAGCAAGCTCAGTAACGCTTAAATTTTTCTTACTTTGGAAGCAAAGTGACAGCTGATAACAGAATTAAGAGAGATCTTGTCACCAGAATTAACCTGGGGAAGATAGCCTTCAATAAAAAGAGAAATCTCTTCACATCTAAAAATATCAGCTTAAAACTGAGGAAACAATTAGTTAATACACGTGTATAGGGCGTATTTCTGTACGGAAGTGAGACGTGAATACAAGGAGTGGCAAAGAGGAAGAGGGTAGAAGCGTTGTAACAATGGTATATATGTATGTAATGTATGTTCTGTCCGTCAGCGATTCCGCTAGTGGGATCCTCAACAGCTCTGCCATCAACTGTCATAGATGGCCTAGGCATCACTGAAGAGGCGTACTAGGGAAATGAGAAGTGAGGTAGTTTCCCGTTGCTTTCCTCACCGAGGCAGAGTTGCTATTACATATCAGTCTGCCAAGCCCACTGAAATGCATTCACCAACCGACCCTATGAGCAACATTTTCACACCATTCACAGCAGGGACTGGCTGCATAAGTATTGGCATTACTAGCATCGCTCATACCTCAGTCACTTTCATATTGTCAAAGCCAAGGATATGACAGAGACAGATCTATGAAAGTAACAAAATTGCTCTAGCCTATACCAGAAGACATAGTGCACTGTAAACACTAGGTCCTGCCAGCAAAGGCATGTAACAATGGTGCTATAGACGAATTCTGAAAATTCTTCGGACAGCCAGAGTTACTAATGAGGAAGTAATGGAAAGAGTTGGAGAAATCCCGAGCTTGTCAATGAATATGGAGAAAAGAAGAAATACATAGATTGGACATATTGAGAGTTTACTAGCCTTCAACTTGCAGCGCTCTATGGAAGGAAGAAATTGTAGAGGAAGGCCTAGATTGGAATATATTGGACTACTGGTGGAGGAACTGGGATGCCAAATTTATGTAGAAGTGAAGAGAATGGCACACAACCGGAACCTTTGGAGAGCTGCTCCAACCAACCTTATGGTTGTAAACTTTAGTAGTGGCACCGATACCAAAACACAGAAACTCATTGAATAACCACATGTGAAATTAAGTTCTTTGCAGCAAACAAATTGGAACTTTGGTTGAAAAAAGTAGCAAACTGTACAATGGCACACACAAAATAATGTGACAGAATTTCAAACGAAAATTGTATTATGGCGGCAAGCTTCAAAAATTAAATTACAGAGTTCGAACCGCTCCAAACTTTGTTACATACAACGGGCAATGAATTGCTGGTCCAAACATACGCAGACAATAACACAGTTACATTTCATAGACAATATGATCAATATAATCCTGTTCCACATACGGTGAGCATGACTGGCAGTGTAGACTTTTGAGCTTCCGTCAAGAATGAAGTGAGGTAGTACGCTGCTTCAAAACCTTCTCCTAACGAAAGAATTCCGCTGTTTAAGAGGATTTATAACCGGTCATTTACTACCAAAATATAATAATATAATATAATATAATATAATATAATATAATATAATATAATATAATATAATATAATATAATATAATATAATATAATATAATATAATATAATATAATATAATATAATATAATATAATATAATAATAACACTTCAACCCCGCACATTTAAAAGAAGCGCCTCAAGGAACTCTACCTATCGAACTAAACTTGAAACCACTAAAGCATGAAGTTGGGACATTGACCAGAAGATGTCACCACTGAATAATTGAGTAATGTGTTATTTTAAAGTTGCCTAAACTGACTGGATTTATTTGTTTTGTTTTGGTTTACGCCAAGAAGTTACACTCTGGTGCAAGGTAGATGAATTAGTGATTTAAAGAAGTTTTGTGTTTATGGGTTTTCACAACTAAACTAACTTTCATTTATTTCGATATTTCAAGGTATGCAACAATTCCGTTTCATCCCGCCAGCTTTTGCATCTGACCAATTGGAAATTTTTGTATTTATTTTTCAGCCTATCACAGGCTTCTTGTAGATTTTTATTCGGCCAATAAAATTGAGAGGGTGTGTCCGGATTAAGTCCAGAACCCTCTCGAACCATCCCCTCGGGTATGTAAACTGCGGCTTTTCGAGCTACCTTGTCTTTTGATCACCGAATTTCTGAGTGTGTGTGTTTGTTAAGACAGGAGGCGGGGAGCCTCATTCTTCGGCAGGCAGTACACCAGCCCAGGTAATCGCTACCAGTTTTATATCTCTGTAGCTACCTCCGCAGACTTACACGAGGGGAAGGTTCTAATTTCTAACTATGTAACTTGCAGTTCTCTAAAATGTAAACTTCTTCCTATTCATGTAAAATTTAATAAAGTCTTAAACCGTAAGTCGGGGATAGAGAGTGCGCTACCCTCTCGTGTTCCCCTTCAATTTATCTTGAGGTGACTAGAATTTTGTAACAGTTTCTCTTTCTGTTAAGTATTAATTAACCTTCCATTCTAGTCACCTCAGTAGCTTGGAATTAGCCTCTGTATCACCGGGCCAGCCCAATTAGGGTTTTATACTTGGTTTTCTAAGAGCGCAAGTGTACGCCTCCATACATTTTGTGTTTGTGCCAGTAACTTAACCAGGTTTTTTTCCACGAAGGCCCAGTAGTTCGGGTAATAGACACCCCTGTGTATCAAAATTGTTACTTGTAGGTTAGGCCTAGAGAGGCCGAGGAATGTAAATCTATCCTTTATGTAAACTTAAAGGTGGAGCTTGTAAACTCTTTCGTTGTTATGTAAGAAATTGGGAGCCAGTCTCCTTTGTGGAATTCGGAGAGATTGTAAACTCGTGCTGGTTTTGTGTAATATTGAGTGGGGCCTTTGGAAGGCCGTATTGGTAACCTTTGGAGCAAAGTTCTCTTGAATTGGGAAATTTCTCTCTTCATCTAACTAAACGCAATATTTGCCATGTTCTAAACTTGTAAATTTGGATCTGGAAGCTCAGCACTTGTAATTTCCAAACTGCTAATTTTTTTCACTAAGTGAAAAGTTTAAGTTTATGATTTGAAAGAAATATAACCTTTATTTAAAGTTTAAGTTAATCTTTGATCTAGTAGATAGACCCATTAAACCCGCAGCTTCTTTCACCTCTCTGCGAATCACAAAAACATGGTAATTATAATAATAATAATAATAATAATAATAATAATAATAATAATAATAATAATAATAATACTTGAAAAATGTCAATTAAGTAAAGGAGGATTATCCGAAAAATGTTTGGTCCAAACCTCAAAGATGGTGTTTAAAAACTTCGAAGCAACTTAGAAATATACACCCACACCGAAAAGATACCAAGCGTAATCCGGAAAAGAAGGATAACTTTTTTACGCTCACATCTTCAGATTTCCAGCTGAATGAATCTGTATACGTTTGATATACTACTGCGGAAATCTCAAAACGATTCCTCCTTTGCTGGCGCAGCTCGATAAGGATCTTTTAAAGTATGGAATCTCAGAAACAGACATTCAACTCCGAGCACCACTCAGACACAAACTTACGCAGGTTCATCGAGAAGAAGTCCTAACTCGACTGAAGCATGTCCATTCTGATGCATGGCAGGAAGCATACTGCGAAAGGATGTACATCTGTTGGGCCCGCAAGAAGACAAACAGTTGAGATCCCGCGGTCCTTAGTGACCCTAACGATGACTGATAATAGACTAATAATATATTGATTCGGGAAGGAGAGACTGTACTCACAGCATTGAGACAGCTTATGTGATTGTCCGGAGAATCATGAAATTTAAGTACCTTGGTGAGAATATTACCCCGAATAAGTATGAAAAGGAAGCAGTACGGGAGAGAGCAAGAAGCCAGAAATATGTAGATAAAGGTGTAGGACATTTTCAACACCTTCTGTGACAGGATGAGAAATTATTTTACTTTTTTATGCGTTATAATGTGTGTTTGTTATTTACATGCGGTTCATACGGGCACTCTCCCGGCCCCAAGCTCAGCGAGTTGCCGTGTGCTCGTCTGAACTTCAGCTCGCCCATTAACCGCTGTGCGGCGCCGACCGGCCCCACTTTGAGTGAAAAACCGTGTATATCTTACGTTTGCATATATCAGAAGAGAAATCCTGTACATGCACTTAGAACACAAGTGATAGTAAGTTATATTAGTGTAATAAAAACAATAACAATAACAATGTCAAGAAAAAGTTTCAAAATATAGATGTGATTTCGTCTATGGCCTTTATTTAAATTATCTATTTATTACACCTGATGATGAACCAACATAAGCAATGTCGAACATCTTGACTGATGTTCCCACGGAGGACAAAGTTCTGCTGGCGGTAAACTAGCTTCAAATTCAAATGTAAGATATAAGATGACAGCATAGCATAGAGGCGTGATGATACACCCTATTTACACTTACATTTCATTTTTCAAAAATGTAATGGTTACATTCTTATTTCGGTAAGGTCTTCAACTAATCTTCTTATTCTTTCTCCTCCGCTTTTCTCACATCTGTGGGGTCGATAGTGTGAACTACGTCGTACATGTGGATTTGGTCATGTTTTACGTCCGGATGCCCTTCCTAACGCCAACCCTATATGGAGGGATGTAATTACGATTGCGTGTTTCTATGGTGGTTGGTCGTGTAGTGTGTTGTCTTAATATGAAGAGCAAAGTGTTGGGACAAACACAAACACCCAGCCTCTGTGTCAGAAGAATTAAGCAGACGCGATTAAAAGCCCCGACCCAGCCGGAAATCGAACCCGGGACTCTCTGAACCAAAGGCCTCAACCCTGACCATTCAGCCAATGAGTCGGACAAGGTCTTCAGTGAATGTGCGATGTTATTACATGTTTAACTGCGTGTGAGTGTTTCTAACGAAACTATAAATAGTTTCTGTGTTTTACATTTGTTATAGTTCACACAATGTATAAGGATTTATTGTTAGAAGGAATTTTCTATTTGTGTTTTAATACGTTTTCATCTAATAATGTGTGCTCTTTCCTTTCTTTTCAGGTAAGAACACTTTTTATTGCAACTACCTTGGATCTCTACCTCAGATCGTGAAGTGAGTACAAAATTACCGAATAAATAACTTTATAGCCTATATTTCGAAATATTTGCCTACATTGGAATCTATTTGTTCAACAAAGAGTAAGCCACCCCTAAAAATCGTATCGTTGGACGCGTATTCGTATGTTTGTCATGTACCAGCTGCTATAATATGAACTTCTCAATCATACACCATTACACAAGGAAGCTCCACGCGTATCGATATGGAGACGTTGAAATATGTCGTAATTGCCAAGACTTGATGTTATTCTCTTTTATACTGCGGGTTAATTAATTATTTCGTCTAACAAGTTATTTGGGCTCACGTTATTGGCCGTATAGAAGTTTACTTGCCTTCTAAGGACAGATCAATGAGACCCCACTGTCAGCACGTCTGAAAAGGATTTCGCGTGGTTTCCAATTTTCGCTCCCGGCATTTGCTTTGATTAATGCTACGATCTGTACCTTCCCAATCCTTTCAATAAGCTATTCTATAGTTACTGGAAACCTACCTAGCAAATCTATACAAATAAATAAAATTGAAGTGTATGTTTGTAATGTCAAAATAACAGCATTAACTAAAATAAAATTTTTACAATTTCTGTCTGTCTGTCTGTCTGTCTGTCTGTCTGTCTGTCTGTCTGTCTGTCTATCTGTCTGTCTGTCTGTCTGTCTGTCTGTCTGTCTGTCTGTCTGTCTGTCTGTCTGTCTGTCTTTTCGTTCCGGCTAATCTCCGAAACGGTTGGACCGATTTTAACGGGACTTTCACTGGCAGATAGCTGATGGTATAAGGAGTAACTTAGACTACTTTTTACATTTTTTAAACAATTAGAGAGGGGGTGACGGAGGGGGAGGAGAGATATACAAATAATAGGCGAAATATTGAATTTGTCGTAGAGGGACGAGACAAAGCTCATTTTACGCCCCTTGACGCAAAGAACAAAATTCGATAACCTTTACGGCCCCATAAACCAAGTTTTCATGCCTTAAAACCAACCGTTGTAGATATTTTGGCACCTCACTACCCCTGCTCTAACAATCCGATAAAGAAACGACCAGCCGTAACCATGGCAACGTCAGCTCAAGGATTCTACATCAGCGAGATATGCCAAGCAAAATTTAGGAAATGTTGGATCAAGCAAGTACAGTCAATAATATTTATATTTCTGGTACCATCTAGCCGCAGTATACTTACGTTATAATTTCAAATATGGTAAACGGACTAATTTCTACGTAGTTAAGTAAGTACATCAGTGATATAAATATCTAATGAATTCACTCACACCGATAATATGAGTAACTAAAGCCAGTTTCTGATAACCCGTACGAAGAACGGGTACTTCTGCTCGTAATAGAATAATTCCCAGGAGGCATGTTAAGGTTTTTGTCTGAAGGACGATCATATTTCCAACAATCTCACTTTCAGTAGTGATAGGAATAATATGAGTTGCCCAAGAGGCATACTAGGGAAGTGAAAAGTGAGAGAGTTTTCTATTTATTACCTCATTGAGCCTGAAAGTGCTGTGTCATGTAGGTTTGACTAGCCCACCAACTGATCCTATAAGCGACCACTTCACATTAGGATCCACCAAAGGGAGGGTAAGGTGTGACAAGCATCATTCGTCAGTGATCTGCATTTAGGGCAGTCGCCCAGGTGACAGATTCCCTATGTGTTATTTACCCAGTCTTTTCTTAAATGATTAAAAAAAATTGAAAATTTATCCTTGACATCTTATTTCATTCTCTAACTTTTCTTCCTATAATTTACGTGCCCTAATTTGTCCTCTTGAATTCATACATCTACTGCTGTCCACTACAAGTGTTCCTGCGCCCTTCTTTCCGGCACAAACATAGCATGAGAAGGCACAAGTGAGGCCGTAGACTAAGGCATTTAATTTTCTTCGCCTTAGGCGAGAAGCTATTTTGTACTAGAAAAGGACCCAACACAAGGTACACAAAATGAATGGAAAAACTGATAACATTCGTATTTCACATCTATAGCTCACAGGCGTCGGCCATTATGGAAGCTAAAACATTCTTGTTAATTAAGGACTGCTCTTACAAACGGCAATGTAAATGGAGACAGAGAAGCGTTGAGAGCTCGCCGTTAATTAACGTCAGAGTGGACTTCACGGAGAAGATATTGAATATCATCATACAGGGACTAATTAGAGGGACGAGTTGTTTGACCAACACCAGACCGTTCTCCCACCCACGCTCACATCATGGCGCAATCCGAAATAGGAAGAAACCTCTCTCATTGAAGTGCATTTTTAGAGTGAGTCTTCTTTATATCACACCTGAACAAGCTGGGGTTCTCTAAACTACGCTGACTTTTTAGTCAATGAGTCGAACGATCTGATGTATTTATATCAGTCATTAATATGAGGTCGGGGGCGGGGAATGTCTTGTCTAAATTCGCACGTTTGTGCAGTGGCAGCATCAAGAAACTTGAGTACTTGACCTCTTTACTGAGTTTGGAAGGCAGCCTTCTGTAATATGAGTAATAAAATACACGCTGAACTACAAAACACTTCTATACCAAGTGTTATGCTCAGTGGAATACCAATAACATTATTAGTGAACATGTAAAGATCCATGGAGTAGTTTAAGATAAATATTTAAGTTGGTCGTTACATTCTGCAAAAAAAGGATGAGGGACTTCCAAAAAAACACAAGAAATGATTATTTCAGAGTCTAATATTCCCAATATTTGGCGACGGAGATGTAGGTTGTAGTAGTATGAGCAAAACACTTTCATGTCGACTCCAGCGAACCTACAATGCTTGTGCTCGATTCGTATTAAATATCCCAGTCCATACTCATATTAGTTCTTTCCTCTTTCAGCTGCCATGGCTAGGATTGACTGAACGATGCAAATATCATGCTGTTTTCCTTCTCCACAGTGTTCTGCAAACAGGCAAACCAGACAAGATCAGAATAGACTTTAAATATCTCTCCCCTTCAGATAGAGCTCCCTCAAGGTCATCCACACGATCTTTATTGTCCATTCCCATTTACCACAGTAACTCGTGAAACCTGCTACCATAAGTTCCTGGAACTCAATCCCAGCTGAAATTAGAGGCAGAGGCAATCCAATAATATTTAAGGGGAGTCATGACTGACATTTTGAACTTCTACAATGTAGGCACCACTTATAAAAAACATTTAAAACACAAGCACTTATTAATAAAATACAGCCCCACACAAAATTTGGAGTTGATTGATTAATTGGTTGCAAAGTAATTGAAAAGTAATATTTACTTTTGTATGCTGCATAGAAAGCGGATTTTTTGCTAGAATTTGTCAGCCTAGTCAAAAATACTCACATATTTAAGAACAACTCCGGGCTTTTTAGTCATGTGTAAACTATTGGAAATACAATTTCTTAAATTTTCGTTATTCAGTCAATAGGCAAAAATCTAGTTTCGTGCTACTTCAGGTGTAAAAATATGAAGGTAATATACGACTGATAATAATAAAATGCATAACCCCTTTTAATTTTTGTACATATTCAAACATTCTCTGAAAATTTCAGATGAATCCTATGAAAACTCTGTCGCTAGGAGCATTTTATGCATGGCAAAGAGCTGAAAACGTTTTGAGGTAGATAAAAGCAATTAAAAGTTTTAAGAAAAATACTTGCTTTAAAAGTTCCCTGGAATGTAAATTACTCCCTCAGATGTATGTTTCGTCTTAGGCACAGCGTTGGCTTACTGCAAAATAAATATAATTCCAGGGATATTATTGAAATGGTAGTCCGAAAGAAGCTAATGTTGTCTGACATCGTAAGAGAGAGGGGCGTGTGCTTGCTCGATATACCAAAAGCAAAGCAGTCACCTCCGTACAGGCCATGAAGGCCCTTGGAGGAGTGGAAGGTAAAGGCTTCCACCATTGTTAACCTCGGCACGTGATGGGGTAGAGTGGTTAGCTCTACGACCGGCCGCCTTTGCCCCCAGGAATTAACCTGGTACTCATTTTTGGTGTAGGCTGAGTGAACCTCAGGGCAATATGCACCTCCGGAAGTGGAAATCTCGTTTCTTAAATGTTACGACTTCCTGACGGGGATTCGAACCCACGTCCTTCCGGGCGAACCGAGCACGCCTTTACCGCCTCGGCCAGGCAGCCCCTCGCTCGATATACCGCTATCCTTAAAATCCAGTAATTAGAGCTTTAAAAATAGCATGAGAAAAAAAGTGATAACGGGATTTAAAGGAGGAAAAATTGGGGTATTTTTAAGGTTAAAACTGAAAATTGATATATGCACGACGATGCCTAAATATAAATATATATGTCAGAAAAATGAATCTTATGAGGCTCATTATAGTTCAAGTTACATTATGATACAGGTTCTCCACCAATCAGAGTTCAGAATTTCATTATGATACAGGTTCTCCACCAATCAGAGTTCAGATTTTCATTATGATACAACTGTTTGACCAATTAGGCAAGTATAGCATCGCACCTGCGCTCAACGCACTAGCTTCGCCCTTGTTTCCAAAATCAAACGTGTCGGACACACATATTAACATCAATGCACCTTCTACTTCTAATATTGCACAACCACCTGGCAAATTCACATCACCAACTGTACAATTAACAATTTGTATTTGAAATAAAGCTACGTTATGATAACCTTTTATCAAAGCTTTGAGAACATATGACACTGTGAAGGTCTCTGATACACTCACGGAAAATCCATTACCCAGCGCATGCGCTCTGTTCAGTAAAATCAACTGTCAAGCGACATCGCGACAGAAATTTATGAATATTAAAAAAAAATAGTTATAATTATCGTCGAGCATAAACAGTCGTATGCCGCTCGCCTATAGTGGTAATTAAGACGCTCGTATGGAAATTATGGAACTCTCTTCGCTCGTTTTATGAAGAACATACACGTGTCTTGCTTATTGCCATTATAGGCTTGTTGCGTAATGTACTATTTTTGGTCGAAGTTCGCAGCATTTCAGACATGAAACGTTTAATGTGGTACTCAATTTGTAGAAAATAGATCTCACTAACGTTGTGTTGTTGTTTGAGTCATCAGTCCATAGACTGGTATGCAGCTCTCCATGCCACCCTATCCTGTGCTAACCTTTTCATCTCTACGTAACTACTGCATCCTACATCTGCTCTAATCTGCTTGTCATATTCATACCCTGGTCTACCCCTACTGTTCTTACCACCTACACTTCCTTCAAAAACCAACTGCACAAGTCCTGGGTGTCTTAAGATGAGTCCTATCATTCTATCCCTTCTTCTTGTCAAATTTAGCCAAATCTATCTCCTCGCACCAATTCGATTCAGTATCTCTTCATTCGTGATTCGATCTATCCATCGCACCTTCAGCATTCTTCTGTAACACCACATTTCAAAACATTCCATTTCTCTTTCTTTCTGAGCTAGTTATCGTCCACGTTTCACTTCCATACAATGCCACGCTCCACACGAAAGTCTTCAAAAACATCTTTCTAATTCCTATATCAATGTTTGAAGTGAGCAAATTTCTTTTCTTAAGAAAGCTCTTCCTTGCTTGTGCTAGTCTGCATCTTATGTCCTCCTTACTTCTGCCATCGTTAGTTATTTTACTACCTAAGTAACAATATTCATCTACTTCCATTACGACTTCATTCCCTAATCTAATATTTCCTGCATCACCTGCCTCGTTCGACTGCACTCCATTACTTTTGTTTTGGACTTATTTATTTTCATCTTGTACTCCTTACCCAAGACGTCGTCCATACCATTCAGCAGCTTCTCGAGGTCCTCTGCACTCTCAGATAAAATAACAATATCATCGGCAAATCTCAAGGTTTTGATTTCCTCTCCTTGGATTGTGATTTCCTTTCCAAATTCCTCTTTGATTTCCTTTACTGCCTGTTCTATGTAAACACTGAAGAGGAGAGGGGAAAAACTGCAGCCTTGTCTCACTCCTTTCTGGATTGCTGCTTCTTTTCAAAGCTTTCGATTCTTATCACTGCAGACTGATTTTTATACAGATTGTAGATAGTTCTTCGTTCTCGGTATCTGATCCCAATCACCTTCAGAATCTTAAATAGCTTGGTCCAATCGACATTATCGAATGCCTTTTCTAGATCTACGAATGCCATGTACGTGGGTTTGTCCTTCTTGATTCGATCCTCTAAGATCAGACATAAAGTCAGGATTTCTTCCTACATTTCTTCTGAAGCCAAATTGATCCTCTCCCAACTCAGCTTCAACTTGTTTTTCCATTCTTCTGTAAATAATACGTGTTAAAATTTTGCAGGCATGAGATACTAAACTAATGGTGCGGTAGTTTTCACACCGGTCAGCACCGGCTTTCTTGGGAATAGGTATAACAACGTTCTGCCGAAAATCGGATGGGACTTCTCCTGTCTCATACATCTTACACACTAAATGGAATAACCTTGCCATGCTGCTTTCTCCTAAGGCAGTGAGTAATTCACTAACGTAACAAAACTAATACTTAGCTCTTAATTATCAATACATTATAGAGATTAACTAAATTAGTTTTAGTGATATTTAGAAATATGTTGTTTAATTAATGATGATGTGTATACTATTCGCATTATTCTATCACGGTGTTGTATAGTATGGTCTGGTATAATAGCAAGCTTCATAGCCTGAGCTCCGTCATATAAGAAACACAATAAACTAAACTAAACAATACGGAAATGATTACTGCATTCAAGTAGTATTATTTTCGGTGTTGTCCAGCTCCATGGCTAAATGGGCATCATACTGGCCTTTAGTCGAAGGCTACGAAGTTCGATTCCCGGCCGGGTCGGAGTTTTCAATCTTCATTGGTTAATTTTGATGGTTCATGGGCTAGGTGTGTGTGCCTTTATCAGCATTAGAATTCATCATAGGCAAGGCCCCCATTATCGCAGACGCGCAAGTCGCCTATACGGTGTCAACTCGAAAGATCTGCAGCAGGTTTCTTATCCTAACAACCCCAATCCAAAGTATCTTGGAGTTACTTAGTATCTTGGAGTTACTTTGGGTCGAAGATTGCCCTTCAGGACACACTTGACTAAGGAATAACATCGTCCAGAAACTTGAGGATTCAATAGGTTTAGTCTACTGGACAGCAGAGTACTGTTCTTCTGTATGGTTGAACAGTCCACATGTTACGCAGATCGACACAGTTCAGAATCAGACAATGCGCATCATTAGTGGTTCAGTAAAGTCTACTCCTCTGTTCTGGTTACCCGTATTGAGCCATATCAAACCTCCAAGAATAAGGAGATTTGATAATCTAATCCGTGAGTTCACAAAAATATCAGCGAACGTCCGTCTTCCCATACATGAAGGCATGCTTCATAGACTTGGTCGTTTGAAATCACGTTCCCCGCCTAGACTCAAAGCGAAAGAACTGATCAACAGAGGTTTAACGCTTCAGTAGACTGGAATGGAACAATGTAACTTAGATCCCAAGGAGTGACAGTCTCTGTTTAATACCGAACATCCACCAGCCACGTAAAACTTGGGTTGCCCTTAACAGGGTACGGATCAGCCATGGAAGATGTGGCTCCCTGCTATATAAGCGGGACATGAGAACTTCACCTAACTGTGACTCTGGTGCGGAAAAACAGAGTATCCGGCACATTGTTACCAAATGCCGTAACAGGACGTATTTGGGTTCGCTGGAAGACTTTGCTCAAGCCTCTAGAATGGCTATAGAGTGGCTGGAAAATTTAAATAAAGAAATTCGAATATTTCACGTGCTCAGTTGATTGTGTTCCTTTTTAGATTGTTACAAACCAAACTGCCATTTTATTTTATTTACATCGTGTAACTTGCCGTAAGCTAAATAAATAAACAAATAAATTCTAAGCCCAGGTAATATATTGACAATTATCAAGCCCCAGTTGTCCTACTGGTGCATTAGTTAGTTACGCACAGTAAATGGTGTACTTCCTACAATTGTTTTAAATGCACTGTAGATGTTTCAGTTATTCTTATTAAGTAAGCTACCGGATTGTACGACACATTTACGGATGTTGGCGAGTGTGGTCTTTTTAATTGCATTTCCAAATAATCGGGCAAGACATAAGAATACAGGTGATTGTGACGTCAGTATATTCAATTTTGTTCTTGAATTTGTATTTAGCTTGCTAAAATTCCTGAAATTCGCTATTTAATTTTCATTTAGAGCGTTCAGATAATTAAGCCACATAACTTGTTATTTTATGTGAGTCTGCAGATCATCAGGGGAAATTTCTGAATGTTATGGACAGACTTTTTGGAAAGGAGAACAAGATGAAACTAAATAAGTCCAAAACAAAAGTAATGGAGTGCAGTCGAACGAAGTCAGGTGATTCAGATAACATCAGATTAGGAAATTAAGTCTTAAAGGAAGAAGACGAATAATGTTACTTGGGCAGTAAAATAAGTAATGATGGCAGAAGTAAGGAGGACATAAAATGCAGACTAGCACAAGCAAGGAAGGTCTTTCTTAAAAAAAATCGTTCACTTCGAACATTGTTATAGCAATTAGAAAAATGTTTTGGAAGGTGTTCGTCAGGAGCGTGGCATTGTATGGAAGTGAAACATGGACAATATCTAGCTTCGAAAGAAAGAGAATAGAATCTTTTGAGGTGTGGTATTACAGAGGAATGGTGAATGTGAGATGGATAGATTGAATCACGAATGAAGAGATACTGAATCGAATTGGTGAGAGGAGATCGAATTAGCTAAATTTGATAAGAAGAAGGGATAGAATGATAGGACACATCTTAAGACACCCAGACCAAGGTATGAATATGACAAGCAGATTAGAGCAGATATAGGATGCAGTAGTTGGGTATAAATGAAAATATTATTACAGGATATTGTGTAATGAACAGCTGCATCAAACCAGTCTATTGAGTAATGACTCAAACAACAACAAACTTGGCAGTACAAAGGTTTGATGTGGTGCTAATAGCAGCTGTTCTAATGTATATATATTTTACTAGGATTTCTTTCATAATTGTCACACTTCTCGTAAAAAAATTTTAAGTTAACTATTTTCTAGTCCTGGAACATATATCTCAACGTTACTCAAATTACAATAGATATTTAAAAAAAACAGGATAAAATATAATGTACGGGAAGTTTATTAGCTAAATGCCAATTCTCGACACGAATAAAGAGTAACCGAACTCAGATGGTTAGTCGCGAGTTCGATCCTGGCTGAGATCGGTTGCATTTCAAAGCATTTAAAAGCAAAAACTTTGTGCCATAGGATTTGGGACGTTAATTGAACTCCTGAGGGACAAACGTTGCCCATCCTGACACGTCTTATAAAGTCTACAACCATTTAAGGGAGTGTTAAACAAATACCGTTAGGGATATTTATCATTATGGAGGAATATGCGGCGAAATTTGAGTATCGTGATCACAAGTGATCCATTTTCGGACTTCTTACTTCTACTTTACATAAAAGTGGGAATGCAATCCTCAGTGCCCGACAAAAGTCAGAAAACTGTACGAATAAACGACTACATTACAATTTTCAATGGCTGTATGTAGACCGCGAAAAGATAACTTTCAAAATAGCCAATGTCGGCGTAATCAGACGAATCGTGCGTTTCACAACCTGCACGTTCCCAACCTTGATATAGAGCGAGTTTCTTAAATGATTCTTAGATGAATCATTTAAATCTTTGACGCTTTTGAATAAAGGGATAAATTGATTGATGGAAACTTCCACGGAATAAGGTTTTAACAAACAATTTTTTGAAAATTGAGATCCATCACGTCTTTTTGCTATGTTAGAGACATGTAATCCGCACTGCTTTACTTCCAAATTGACGTATTGGCCGATTTTGGCTCTTCTTGTGGTTATGCGCTGAAACATATACATCCAACCAATCCCAAGCCGCCATTCATATCGACTTATATCGGGAGAGTGCGATCTCTAAACGTAGTTAACAACTCTAATATTTACATTAACTACGTGGTTAACCTATTTCGCTCAGCGTGTATGGTATTCGGTACGGTTCGCGATCTTCTTGCATTTTCTTCAGTAATTAGCGTTTTTCAAATTAGTCTTTATCTCTATAGTACAGTGCAATATAGCGTAGCGTAGTTTACAGTTTAGCATAGCATAAGTTAGTACAATACAGGTTTCATAGTTCATACATACATACATACATACATACATACATACATACATACATACATACATTATCATTATAGACTGTTATGCCTTTCAGCGTTCAGCCTGCAACTAAACGTCGCCACAATCCTCGATTTGCAACTAGTATTGTGGGCTCATTTAGTTCTATAACTCTTATCTTTAAATCGTTAGAAACTGAGTCTAACCATCGTCCAGAGTCCATTATTCTCCTAGGTAACCTAACCTCCTCCATTCGCCTCACATGACCCCACCACCGAAGCCGGTTTATGCGTACAGCTTCATTCATCGAGTTCATTCGTAAATTAGCCTTTGTCTCCTCATTGCGAGTACCCTCCTGCCATTGTCCCCACCTGTTTGTACCAGCAGTCATTCTTGCTACTTTCATGTCTGTTACTTCTAACTTATGAATAAGATATCCTGAGTCCACCCAGCTTTCGCTCCCGTAATGCAAAGTAAAGCAAAGACCAACTTTGCTTTAATAGTTCAGTGTATAAAAATAGGTGTAGCTTTATTTATGTCCGTGCATTGATTAGTGTACTTAGTTCGTGCGTGTTTAGTTTGTCTCAGTGTCGTTCGGGAAAGACAAGTGGCAAGAATGTGACTCCGAAATCAGTGGAGTGTTCCCTTTGTAGTTTATTAGCGGTGAGTGATGTGTTATACCCTCATTCTCTTTTATTCTTAATAGTGTATTCTCCTTTTAGTATCGGATGTTGTTAGTAAGGGTAGTTTTTGTGAATTTGTTTTCAGTGCCGATTCATTAGCTTTCCTGAGTATGGTATTACATTTTACGATGGCTGTATTGCAACAGCAGGGGCTGCCTGGCCGAGGCGGTAAAGGCGTGCTCGGTTCGCCCGGAAGGACGTGGGTTCGAATCCCCGTCAGGAAGTCGTACAATTTAAGAAACGAGGTTTCCACTTCCGGAGGTGCACATGGCCCTGAGGTTCACTCGGCCTACACCAAAAATGAGTACCAGGTTAATTCCTGGGGGCAAAAGCGGCCGGGCGTAGAGCCGAGGTTGCGGATAGTGGAAGCATTTACCTTCCACCGATCCAAGGGCCTTCATGGCCTGTACAGGGGTGACTTTGCTTTGCTTTGTATTGCATCAGCTGTTCTTGCAGCAGTAGCTCGCTGGCGACAGAGGTAAGGCAATGCTCATTTGTTTTGCGAAACGTCAATTTAGAAGTAAAGCGGTGCGGGGTATTGATGAGATCACATCTACATTTTGAAATATCTTCTTGACTTTTTACTGTTATTGTTGTTATTTTTATTATTACACTAATATTACAGCATTTCCTATCTGAAAACGAACTCTGAACTGCATCAACAGTTCGAAACGACTAACACTAGCATGCGACGTGGGTAGCTGAAGTTTTACGGCAGGCTTACGAAGAAGATCTCACTCATCGATACCTACAAGACCGGAAGCATGTAGTTCAATGGAGTAAAAGAAATACCTACCTTTCGCTCGTATTTATGATAGTGATGTCTCAGACCGACCTAAATTTTGCAAATTGGTAAATTTGTGGTCTCCTCTATCAAAGGCTGTTAAAACTCGCAAATTTCTTTCATAGGAAAGAAAGGATAAACTAGCAGCAGGACTCAAGAGGTACTGAGAACGAAAGCGAGGGTCCTAAGCGCTCCCTACTGGGCTATAATCTGTGTTGTAATTGCATGTACACGATTTCTCTTCTGTTATATGGGGCCGATAACCTAGATGTTAGGTTCCTTTAAACAACAAGCATCATCACCTTCTTCTGTTAAATAAAAATCTAAGACAGTCTATTCGTAGATTATTTCCCATCGTATCACTTACAATACAATCATTATTTTCAAAACCTTACGTTTTCTTATTATTCCGCTTTTACGCCCGCATTGGACTACTGTAGTCAATTTCTGTCCGGCCTTCTGTGATGTTTTATGGTTCTTTCCTTTCTGTTATTTCAGTAATTCTTCGTTCAATCTGATCTTCGTCGTCGTTCTTCTTCTGAAAATACCCTTTTAGTTGTTTCTTTTTTATCAATTTTGGGTAGGAATAAAATTTTACTATTCTTCAATTTGTTTACTTGGTTGATTTATTCTTTGAATCCTCCAGTGTTATGTCTAATTCTTTCATGTCTTCTTTTATTTCTTTTATCCAGACAGGCTGTTGATTTTGTTTCCAAAACTTGTCCAAAATTCTACATATTAACCTGTCTTGAGGTGTTTTCAACAGATGACCGGACAATGATATTCTCTTCTTTCTTATGAAATCTGTTATCGCATCTATTTCCTGATATACTGCTGAATTCGGGATGATACGCCATGGTTTTTCTTTTTGGTACTTCTTATTAAAGCATATTCTTACCATTCTTCTATTTCAAAAATGTTGTATATGCTATTATTTTGCCTTAGTTTAAATAATGTTTCACTTTCATAAGTTATTTCAGTTTGGACTACAGTCTTATAATGTTTCAATTTTTGTATTTATTGACAAACATTTCTTGTTGTATGTAAATGGTTACCTTTTGGGCTATGGATAATGTGTTCGTTCCCTCTGCTCAATATATTTTTTCATGGAAATTGAATGTTATACTTTCTCGAAGGTATTTAAATTGTTTTACAATTTATATTTCATTCCCACATATCAGAACACTGATTAAAAGGGGATATATTGACATAATTTTAGTTTAAAAACAATGAAATTGTTAATCCAATTTTTTCAGCAATAGTTTGGAGACTTGTGATTTGATTCCGAGCTTCACTAAGGTTATTAGCTAGTAGTGACAGATCATCTGAAAATCCTAAGCAATTTAGGTTAATTTCATCTTTAGTGTATCCAATTTTTATGTTTTTGTTATTGTCTCTATATCATTCTCTCATCAAGTATTCCAGAGTATAATTAAACAAAAGTGGTGATAATACATCACCTTGTCTCAGCCCTGTTCTGATTGTGAATGCTTCGGATAATTCTCCTCTAAACTTCACCTTTGATTTAGTATTTGTTAACGTTAAGCTTATCATTTTAACTAATTTTGGATGTAATCCAAAGTTTTGTAATATTTTTAATACTCAAGGTCGCTGAATGCAATCATAAGCTTTCCGAAAGTCCACGAAAGTGATAATCATTTGTTTCTGTCGTCTTTTGTAGATGTCCATGAATAATTTTAGTGATATGATTGTTATGATTTGGCCTGGACAACTACGCCATGGTCGAAATCCTCTCTGGTACTCCCGTAATTCTTTCTCCGGTTGACATTGACACCGATTTTAAATTATTCTCGAGAATATTTTATAAGTACAATCCAGGGCCTTCGGTTATAACAATAAAATATTGTTTATAATACATTAACTCCTTCGTACACTGCCATATCCATGAAACAGACCCCGAAAATAATTTTCCTCTCTCCCGAAAAGTCACTGATTTGTTGGTTATATCCTTATACCGGGAAGATCTTCAGTTAAAGCTGAAAGTAAAAGTAAAGTAAGTCTAAATTCTGCCAAGTTCAGCTGAGTTGTTAAGTGTAGCGGCTTTCGGTTCAGAGGGCGTCAGGTTCAATTCCTGGCTGAGTCGGAGATTTTAGTCGCGTCGGATCAATTCCGGGGGGCCTGCAGAATTTTGAATTTTAAATTTTTGAATGTATTGTTAATTTACATGCCACTGAGGCTGAAAAGCCCCTTTACGTAGCGTCTTCATATAATACAATACAGGTCTATGAACACACTAACACCGGGCGAGTTGGCCGTGTGGTTAGGGCCGCGTAACTGTGAGCTCGCATCTTGGAGATAGTGGGTTCGAACCGCATTGTCGGCAGCCCTGAAGATGGTTTTCCGTGGTTTACGATTTTCACACCAGGCAAATGCTGCGGCTGTACCTTAATTGAGGCCACGGCCGTTTCCTTTTCACTCCTAGGCCTTCCCTATCCCATCGTCGCCGTAACACCTTAAGGCGACACTCCGGAGATAAAAATAGATATTTTGATCATTTTGGTGAATTTCTTAATGACTGAAATTGAAAGGACTGAGTTTCTCTTTTCTTGTCACGAAGTTATTCCGCCGAGTTCAAACAATTTATCACTGTAATAATGCTTGTTTGTCAATTGTAATTTTACATTTAAATCCCATTTTCTCCCATAATATTCTGCCAAATGTAACAAAATTCGTATGGTATATGTATCACAACCATATTAAGAAACCTGCGTATGAATTTTTTATTTCAGAATTTTTTCAAATAGTATGGACTTTTAAGTCCAAAATTTTAGAACGTAAACAGTACACGAACTTTAGTACGATATAAATTATGTACAGAAAAATCGATACGTAGTGCTTTTAAAAGGAGTATTATCTATCTAATTACGAATTTGCATTAACATGTTAATTACATTTCATGAAAAAATTATATTAAAATTTCAAAAAATATTTTGGAAAAGCTATTAATTGTATATGAAAGAAATGTTCGAGATTTCTCTACTTTTATGTAGGTGACATTCCCACAAAGTTTCGTGAAAATCCATGCATTAGGTAAAAATATCATTTTATCTCCGTAGTGTCGCCTTAAGACACATCCAGTACCCATCCCAGTTGGAATAAAGCCAGGAGAGAATGAACATTTCTGTTTTTGTTATAATTCCTGACGTCTCAATGGAAAAAATTCGATGAGACAGTACCTCATAATTCAGTTTCCTTGTAAAAGGACCCGAAGAAACAGACTTGTGGTAACTCCTCCGAATGTGACAGTATCTGGTTCTGGAGAATGGAAGATGCGTCATCAAGAATTACATTTCTTTTTCTTCGTTGTTGTTTTCACAAACACAATTTAGAGGAGTTGCAGCATTGGCTGCAGGCCAGGAGTAAACAAATGGTGCGACTTGTGTTTTCTTTTGGCTCGCAAACTCCGTCGTGCATTGTAAATAGGCCGCGTTACAGCATCATTAGAGCAGCAAGGGCGTCCAGCCACTGCCCTGGACACCTCATATCTATTCACTTTCCAAGATGTAGTAAATAACTGGACCTGATGTCCACTTGATTGTTCCTTTCCTTTCTCAAAACTAAAATTATATAGGAGTGCTTGTCATTAAGTAAAGTACCTGCAATTTTGCTCTAATTGTCTATAGGTTGGCTCTGTGGCGTTGTGTGCTCACTAGCCGCTAGACAGTACCGTTGTCTACTTCTGTGGTAGGTTTCAGCGTTATCAGCTCAGTACAGCTTGCGCTGTTGCGACGTAAAGATGGCCTCGCCACTCTCTGCTTGCACCAAGGAGGAACAGCGTTCCGTAATCCATTTTTTGTGGTCAGAGAGTGTACCAGGAACGGAAATTCATCGAAGACGTTCAATACAATACAGGGACAATGTCTTTCCACAGCGGATGCTTCCATTCCATGCTCTGACGTTTGCTCTCGGGTTCAAAGTGGTGAACCCATGTTTCATCACCAGCGATGATCCGTTGCAAAAATGTTTCAACTCCGTTAGCATGACGGTCCAGTAGGTGCTGACAGATTCTCACACGATTGCGCTTCTGCTCTTTATTGAGTTGCTTTAGAATCCATCTCGAAAAGACTTTGTGAAAGTTAAGCCTGTTATGCATGAATTTCATATGCAGAACCATGGCTAAATGTGCATATGATTTGCCACCACATCAACAGTCTCTCGCGTGTTATTATTGTTCAATATTGGCATCAGTTACGGCATCCTTCACACTCGTGCGACTCCTTTATATGTAACTGTGCTTCTGACACGATATAAATAAATAAATAAATAAATAAATAAATAAAATAAATAAAATAAATAAATCTACACCACCGTGCATGTGAAAGCTACTAGTTCAAATCCTGGTATTCTGGTATTCCCGACGGTAGTAATAATTCACATAACAGGAAGAAGCAAGGCTTCTAAGAACAAACGGATCATGCCAGTTAAGTCGGGTATGGAACAACTAGATATCCCACTGGGAGAAACTCATGACCGACTACTGTTCCGTCAAGCCATCCGACACGGAGTTTTTCCAACGTCCCTTACAAGTAAGAAGACTACAGGAACAGAGTGGACAGATGAGAGAAAGCTGGCTCATAGTTAGCAAATGAAGGAGTATTGGAAGAAGAAGGAGAAGGAGAAGAAAGCAACAACTTTACCGAAGAGTAGATACGAGCCCCGTGGTTCTCAGTAAGCCTAAACGACAAAGAGAAGAAGAAGAAGAAGACATAATCATCTTATGGTGTCAGATGCTGAGTGCTTCCGTTTTGATTTGATGCCATTTAGATTACCTGCATACCAATTTCGACGTTCTATTTTATTCCACCAGATGGTAGAGAAACTGGAACTCTGTTGAGTGACACGTAGTTGAGATTTCTTAAAATATTAATTTTGTAGGGTTAACACCAGATAACCTTCACTTACCGACATCGTACGAAAAGTAAGAATTTACCTCCTGCAAAAATTCTACTTCCTTTGTCTGGTCCCGCGATCTGCAAGTTGGCACTGATCCACGGAGGAACGTTGTCAGGTTTAAACAACCCTAACTACCACCAACCTCATTCGGAATCGAACCCGCTATCTATAAAACAGAAGGTCAACAACTGGGCAGGTTCGCTCCTGGTTCAGTCCGGTAGTATTTGAAGGTGCTCAAATACGTCAGCTTCGTGTCGGTAGATTTACTGGCAGGTAAAAAGAACTCCTGCGGGACTAAATTCCGGCACCTTGGCGTCTCCGCAAACCGTAATTAGTAGTTAGTGGGACTTAAAGGAAATAACATAATCATATGATACTCAAAATTTATGGACATATGTTTAGAATGGACGAGGAGAGCCTGACAAAACAGATTTTTAAAACACATGACAGTAGACCTTACGTTTCCGACAAATAGTTCAAGGAGGAAAGCAAGGATCTTGAGCAGTCTGGATTAAATGGGGAAGATGTCATAAACTGAACAAATTACAGATCAGTGATCGAGAGCTTCAGGGGATTCTACGACGAACAGAAACTGAATGGGGGATGACCAGATGAAAGAAGACAGGCTGACAGAGAAAGAACGCAAAGGTTTTGGAAAGAAGGCTTTCCAGTAATGTGTGATTGTTGCTTAACATGTCTCAAATGTCGGTAAGGAGCGTAAGCAGGCCCACTCACAAAGAATGAGGGGAATTTGGGCTCTAAAGAAGGCCAAGTTCAGTGTCAAATGCAACAAGACTTAACGTGGTGCTTGATGGCCCCAGCGAATTATATATACTGTATAATAATCCGCCTCTGTGGTGTAGTGGTTAGTGTGATTAGCTGTCACCTCCGGAGGCCCGGATTCGATTTCCTGCTCTGCCACTAAATTTGAAAAGTGGTATCAGGGGTGGAACGGGGTCCATTCAGCCTCGGGAGGTCAGCTGAGTAGAAGGTGTTCGACCCCACCTCAGCCATCCTCGAAGTGGTTTCCCTCCTCCAGGCAAATGCCGGGATGGTACCGAACTGAAGGCCACGGCCACCTCCTTCGTCTTCCTTGTCTATCCCTTCCGACTTTTCCATCCCCCACTAGGCCCCTGTTCAGAACAGGTGAGGTCAACTGGGCGGGGTACTGGTCCTCCTCCCCAGTTGTATCCCCAACTCAAAGTCTCACACTCCAGGACACTGCCCTTGAGGCGGTAGAGGTGGGATCCCTCACTGATTCCGAGGGAAGAAACAACCCTGGGCAGTAAACGGATTAAGAAAGAAAGAAAGGCGAAGGAAACGATATAATAATAATAATAATAATAATAATAATAATAATAATAATAATAATAATACTGTCTCTTTACTATAGGCCACACAATCATACATTCATGCTGACTGCTCTCAGTGCCGCTGGGTTTCATGAATAAAGAATGAAATATATAGCTTGTGCTGGCGAGTCTCCAACTGGATACTTTTGGCAAGTGTGACGTTCGTTGTTTAATGTTTCACAAGGAAATCGGCCGTGCCATTGTGTATCCTTTCTCTTATATTTGCGTGTTTTTAAAAATAATACCCTTTCTTTCCCTGTTCCATTCTTATGAGAAACTTTTCCACATCCTCTGCTGTTATACATATAGCCAAACTTGAAATATAGAGGGTGAATTAGAACTATAGCGACAAAAAATTCAGGAATGCTCCTCGTTAAGAAGGATGGTGCAATCGGATTGGCGAAGAACACTTTTTTATTTTCGAGAACATGAGGTTACAATTTAAGCTCACTAAGTCTTTAGGCTTTTTCAATCGTGAAATTACCAGCGTTTCACCCCAGTGTAGCAGTGGGCTCATCAGTTAGATTGCTACACCATTCCAAGACGCTGGAGACTAGTGCGCCGTTGAGACACCACTGCAAGCAAGAGGTTTTTTAAGGTTACTATTGTGACTTCCAAGCCCGCGATTTAAGTTGACGAACTCGCCGTATTGACTATGCCAGAGCACAAGCCGCTGCCGTGCTTCAGGGAAGAGAAGGGGAAGGAGGAGAAGTGGGGAGTATGGTGGAGACAGAGAAAATGCTCCGCGCGTATGCAAGCACAGATTTACCGCCTCGGCAAGGCAGCTCCTTGTGTACGTTAACCGTTTTATATATTTAAAAAATGTTTCCAACAGCTCTTCTGCTTATTTATTTATTTATTTATTTATTTATTTATTTATTTATTTATTTATTTATTTATTTATTTATTTATTTATTTATTTATTTATTTATTTATTTCTGAATCTGTTTACCCTCCAGAGTTGGTTTTTCCCTCGGAATCAGCGAGGGATCCCACGTCTACCGCCTCAAGGGCAGTGTCCTGGAGCGTGAGACATTGGTTCGGGGGATACAACTGGAGAGGAGAACTAGTGCCTCTCCCAAGCGGCTTCATCTGCTATGCTGAACAGGGGGCTTGTTTGGGGCGGGGGCGGGCTGAAGATCGGATGGGATGGGCAAGTAAGAGAGAAGCAAGCGTCCGTTGTCTTAAGTTAGGTAACATCCCGGCATTTGCCTGGAGGAGAAGTGGGGAAAACAGGGAAATCTACTTCGAGTATGGCTGAGGTGGGAATCCGCCCTCTACTCAGTTGACCTCCAGAGGCTGAGTGGACCCCGTCCTAGCCCACGTACCACATTTCAAATTTCGTGGCAGACCGGGAATCGAATCTGGGCCTCCGGGGTGGCAGCTAATCACACTAACCACTAAACCACAAAGGCGGACCTCTTTTTCTCTACTTGATAAAATTAATTGATATGGTTAAAGTTAATTTTACATATAGGCTACACACAGCAGTGATTAATTTCCATAATATTATTATGGTTCATGGTTCATGTTTGTGGGTTACTGTAGTCACGTCCTAGTTCGTGAACCATGGGCAACAGCTGAGTGGCCTAGTAAGTGGTCCTGAGAGTCGGGATACCAGTTGCTATGGAATGGGAGTGGGCATCTCGGACATATTCTGAGTCGTGGCCCTCCTTGTGCTCAGGCGGCTAGGACTACACAATTCACCGGTGGTCCATAACCCGTTAGAGGAGAGATCCTCACTTGGACTATGTGCAAGTAGGGCAGCATCCTGCTTCATGAATTTACCGAGCTCAGAACACTTTAAGCAAGCCTCGGACCTATGGGAGTAATGGAGTCCCACTCCCATTTGACAGGCGAGGGACTCCTTGGAAACAACTTGGCGAACGAAATGGAATTCAATGGGGAGCTATCAATATTAATGGGGCTTATGGAAGAAAGAAGGTAGAACTTGCTGAGTCAGCAAAGAGGATGCATCTGGATGTGCTAGGAGTAAGTGATATTCGGGTAAGGGGAGATAAGGAGGAAGAGATAGGAGATTATAAAGTGTACTTGACGGGTGTTAGAAAGGGAAGGGCAGAGTCTGGGGTAGGGCTCTTTATCAGGAATACCATTGCACGCAACATAGTTTCTGTTAGGCACGTAAGTGAGCGAATGATGTGGGTAGATTTGTCAGTGGGAGGAATTAGGACAAGAATTATGTCCGTGTATTCACCATGCGAGGGTGCAGATGAGGATGAAGTTGACAAGTTTTATGAAGCATTGAGTGACATCGTGGTCAGGGTGAACAGCAAGGATAGAATAGTGTTAATGGGCGATTTCAATGCGAGAGTTGGGAATAGAACTGAAGGATACGAAAGGGTGATTGGTAAATGTGGGGAAGATATGGAAGCTAATGGGAATGGGAAGCGTTTGCTGGACTTCTGTGCTGGTATGGGTTTAGCTGTTACGAGTACATTCTTCAAGCATAAGGCTATTCACCGCTACACATGGGAGGCTAGGGGTACCAAATCCATAATAGACTATATCTTAACAGACTTTGAATTCAGGAAATCTTTTAGGAATGTACGAGTTTTTCGGGGATTTTTCGATGATACAGACCATTATGTGATCTGTAGTGAACTAAGTATCTCTAGGCCTAGGGTAGAGAAAGTGAAATCTGTCTGCAAACGAATAAGGGTAGAAAATCTCCAGGACGAGGAAATTAGACAGAAGTACATGGATATGATTAGTGAGAAGTTACGAACAGTAGACAGTAAGCAGGTTCAGGATATAGAAAGTGAATGGGTGGCATACAGGGATGCTGTAGTAGAAACAGCAAGGGAATGCCTAGGAACAAGTGTGTGTAAAAGTGGGAAAAGGCGAACATCTTGGTGGAATGAGGAAGTGAGAGCAGCCTGTAAACGTAAAAAGAAGGCTTATCAGAAATGGCTCCAAACAAGGGCCGAGGCAGACAGGGATTTGTACATAGATGAAAGAAACAGAGCGAAACAAATAGTTGTTGAATCCAAAAAGAAGTCATGGGAAGATTTTGGTAATAACCTGGAAAGGCTAGGTCAAGCAGCAGGGAAACCTTTCTGGACAGTAATAAAGAATCTTAGGAAGGGAGGGAAAAAGGAAATGAACAGTGTTTTGAGTAATTCAGGTGAACTCATAACAGATCCCAGGGAATCACTGGAGAGGTGGAGGGAATATTTTGAACATCTTCTCAATGTAAAAGGAAATCATCATGGTGGTGTTGCAAACAGTCAAGCTCATGGGGAGGAGGAAAATGATGTTGGTGAAATTATGCTTGAGGAAGTGGAAAGGATAGTAAATAAACTCCATTGTCATAAGGCAGCAGGAATAGATGAAATTAGACCTGAAATGGTGAAGTATAGTGGGAAGGCAGGGATGAAATGGCTTCATAGAGTAGTCAAATTAGCGTGGAGTGTTGGTAAGGTACCTTCAGATTGGACAAAAGCAGTAATTACACCTATCTATAAGCAAGGGAACAGGAACAGGAACAGGAACAGGAAGGATTGCAACAACTATCGAGGTATCTCATTGATTAGTATACCAGGCAAAGTATTCACAGGCATCTTGGAAGGGAGGGTGCGATCAGTCGTTGAGAGGAACCAGTGTGGTTTCAGACCACAGAGAGGCTGTCAGGATCAGATTTTCAGTATGCGCCAGGTAATTGAAAAATGCTACGAGAGGAATAGGCAGTTGTGTTTATGTTTCGTAGATCTAGAGAAAGCATATGACAGGGTACCGAGGGAAAAGATGTTCGCTATACTGGGGGACTATGGAATTAAAGGTAGATTATTAAAATCAATCAAAGGCATTTATGTTGACAATTGGGCTTCAGTGAGAATTGATGGTAGAATGAGTTCTTGGTTCAGGGTACTTACAGGAGTTAGACAAGGCTGTAATCTTTCACCTTTGCTGTTTGTAGTTTACATGGATCATATGCTGAAAGGTATAAAATGGCAGGGAGGGATTCAGTTAGGTGGAAATGTAGTAAGCAGCCTGGCCTATGCTGACGACTTGGTCTTAATGGCAGACTGTGCCGAAAGCCTGCAGTCTAACATCTTGGAACTTGAAAATAGGTGCAATGAGTATGGTATGAAAATTAGCCTCTCGAAGACTAAATTGATGTCAGTAGGTAAGAAATCCAACAGAATTGAATGTGAGATTGGTGATACAAAGCTAGAACAGGTCGATAATTTCAAGTATTTAGGTTGTGTATTTTCCCAGGATGGTAATATAGTAAGTGAGATTGAATCAAGGTGTAGTAAAGCTAATGCAGTGAGCTCGCAGTTGCGATCAGCAGTATTCTGTAAGAAGGAAGTCAGCTCCCAGACGAAACTATCTTTACATCGGTCTGTTTTCAGACAAACTTTGCTTTATGGGAGCGAAAGCTGGGTGGACTCAGGATATCTTATTCATAAGTTAGAAGTAACAGACATGAAAGTAGCAAGAATGATTGCTGGTACAAACAGGTGGGAACAATGGCAGGAGGAAACTCGGAATGAGAAGATAAAGGCTAATTTAGGAATGAACTCGATGGATGAAGCTGTACGCATAAACCGGCTTCGGTGGTGGGGTCATGTGAGGCGAATGGAGGAGGATAGGTTACCTAGGAGAATAATGGACTCTGTTATGGAGGGTAAGAGAAATAGAGGGAGACCAAGACGACGATGGTTAGACTCTGTTTCTAACGATTTAAAGATAAGAGGTATAGAACTAAATGAGGCCACAACACTAAATGCAAATCGAGGATTGTGGCGACGTTTAGTAAATTCTCAGAGGCTTGCAGACTGAACGCTGAAAGGCATAACAGTCTATAATGATAATGTATGTATGTATGTATGTATGTATTATTACACTAGCCAACATGATTTTGCGGTAAAATAGAAAATATGTAATTCTTATGGAAATCGCTGCCCTGATTCCGAAAATGATGCTATTTTTTCCTATCACGTCTAGTTTTGACGCAATTCGGTGTTTTAGTACCTGCATGAATTCGTAAGATGTAATGTTGAGGGATGTTCTCGCGCAATATTTTTTTAGAATACAATTATGTGATTTGATTTGTTATTGTTTGCATTTTATTATAGATTTATTGCTATCTAAATTTTCATTTTGTAGTTAGGGATTGCCTGATAAATTCATAACAAACTCCCCCAGATACGCAATAGACCGCGAGGTATGTAGGATTTAAGATAAGACAGTTGAGAGTTTTTCTTTCATCTTAGACCACTTGAATAATCAGACGTGTTAAAAACCCCAGTCCTTATGCAATGTTTATGATGGACTGATGAAGCAGATTCCTTTCAAAGATAACAGTCCGAAAGTATTATACTCAAGAAGATGAACTTGTATTTTGTACGGATGTTCCAAATCTTCTACGTCGACTGGGAGAGAAAGAGTAAGTGAGGTGTTTTTATTGACTCTTCCAAAATAAGTTTAAAGGCTGTTTTGCTTCATAATACAAATGTTCTGGCATCCGTCCACTTGAACACTCCACAAAAATGTCTGAAACATACGAGACCTTAAAGTTGGTGCTTGAAAAAGTTAAATATCATGAGCATGGGTGGCAAATTTGCGGTGATTTGAAGATCATTGGATTGTTGCTGGGACAACAAAAAGGCTATACAAAATTTCCCTGTTTCCTATGTGAATGGGATAGCAGGGCACGGGATAAACATTGGGATACAGTGATTTGGACGGAAAGGAAACAACTACAACCAGAATCCAAAAATGTCTTGAATGCAAGTCTTATTGACCGTGAAAAAAGTTTATTTGCACCCTTGCACATCAAATTTGGATTGATGAAACTGTATGTCGAGGTATTAGATAAAAGTAGCCTATGCTTCCAATATTTATCCACTTAATTTCCCTCATTATTAGATGCAAAAGTCAAAGAAGGCGCATTTGATGGACCACAGATTCGTAAACAGATGAAGGATAAAATTTTCACAGACTCGATGACCATAATTGAGAAAGAGGCATAGAACGCATTCAAAGATGTAGTGACTAAATTCCTTGGTAACATTAAGGACCCTCAATACAAAGAAATTGTAAGGAAAATGTTGGTAAAGTTTAAGGAACTCGGTTGTAATATGAGCCTTAAGCTTCATTTCTTAGCTTCGCATCTGGATTATTTCCCTCTAAATTTAGGAGCTGTCAGTGAAGAACAAGGTGAAAGGTTTCACCAGGATCTCAAAGATGCAGAACGACGCTATCAGGGACGTTGGGATGTGAATATGATGGCCGAATACTGTTGGTCGATTGCATGAGACGACCCGTCTAGAGATCATTCAAGAACTTCAAAACCCCGGAAATTCACGGGAAACGGGAAAAGACGGGGGTGTGAATCTAACCTGCACATAATGTAAGTAACAAAACTATGTATGTTTAACCATGTAATTTTTATTCAAGGTACGGTTATATTAATTTAAAAGCAACTGTACAGTCGAGACTAAATAGGCGCTTTATGCTTCAGTTTCACGAATTTCAATATACATAGAAAATATAACACATACTACCTACTTGCTTACAAAGCAGCATTTATGTGTATTCAATGCATGAAAAATATGATTGCGTTTTGCAAGCTGAAATTTACACTAATACATCAAATTTAATCAATACTAAGTATCAACAATTTTACGTAAGAACAAAATAATATTTTGTAAAATTGCCACCAAATCAGACGTGATTCGAAAAAACTATTCTCTCGAATTTTGCGTTAAGAAATTCATAAAACCCACCTAGTTTCATTTTTACCTCACAAAAAAGTTTTATTTTGCATTCTAGTGTTATTAATATGCGTAGGGGCCTACTGCTTTATGGATTAATGATCAACGTTGTAGCGGTTGTTTTCAGGGAGACCTGAAATCGATTACCGACCGGGTGAAATATTTTAGTTGCATTTAGTTAATTCCTTATATTATTAATGCCGGGCTGAGTCGCTCAGACGGTTGAGGCGCTGGCTCTCTGACCCCAACTTAGCAGATTCGATCCTGGCTCAGTTCGGTGGTATTTGAAGGTGCTCAAATACGTCAGCCTAGTGTCGGTAGATTTACTGGCACTTAAAAGAATTTCTTCGGGACGAAATTCAAGTATCTTGGCGTCTCCGAAAGCCATAAAAGAAGTTAGTGTGATGTAAAGCAAATATTATTATTATTATTATTATTATTATTATTATTATTATTATTATTATTATTATTATTATTATTATTATTATTATTATTATTATTATTATTATAACAGGTGAACGAGCACACATGCTTAGTAACTGTGCTGGAGCAGTAATATTCCATAGGCTAAGCGATCATGTATACCCCCTTACGCAGCTTTAAGAATTTATTGTTTCCTGTTTCTATAGAAATCGGGCGTGAAATCGGTGTGAAAAGTCCGCAATGCACTCAGATAGGATGGACTGATGTGCAGGAAAGAAGCTGAACACATTCATAACTCAGATTGCTTCTTACTCTGCCAATTTTGGACGTCAGAGGTAAACTGTTGCAAATGCAAAAATGACGATTGTGAGGTTTTTATTGTACGTGATTCCTTTTGACCGTGTCTTCTTATAGATACACTATCGCATGTGTATGTTTCTTAGGAGTTAACATAAGCTCTGTGACACTATCGTATGTGCCAGGTGAACCCAGCAATAAACAATGGTAAATGATCTTACAAAAGTTCAACCTTGTGTAGACCGCCGCACTCCGTGTCGTACTGGCTATTACGATAGTTTACCATGGTCAGATCTAGTGATGGAATAATTGAATACTTTCAATAATCGAATAACCTCCATCCGATTATTTAGACAATAGAAATAAATAATCGAATTAAATAATCAAGGTCCGCCTCAGTGGTGTAGTGGTTAGTGTGATTAGGTACCACCCCCGGAGGCTCGGGTTCGATTCCCAGCTCTGCCACGAAATTTGAAAAAGTGGTACGAGGGCTGGAACGGGGTCCACTCAGCCTCGGGAGGTCAACTGAGTAGAGATTGGTTCGATTCTCACCTCAGCCATCCTGGAAGTGGTTTTCCGTGGTTTCCCACTTCTCCTGCAGGCAAATGGTGGGATGGTACCTTAAGGCCACGGTCGCTTCCTTCCCTGTTCTTTGTCTATCCCTTCCAATCTTCCCTTCCCTCCGCAAGGCCTCTGTTCAGCATAGCAGGTGAGGCCACCTGGGCGAGGTACTGGTCATTCTCCCCAGTTGTATCCCCAGACCCAATGTCTCACGCTCTAGGACACTGCCCTTGAGGCTGAGTTCGAGTGAAAAACGAACCCTCGAGGGTAAACAGATTAAGTAAGTAAAATAATCAAATGAGTTTCAAAAATCATTCACTTGTATCGCGTCATGAATCAATTCTTCAGTTTTAGTGTATCGGATGGATGATCGATTGAAATAAGCGAATAGATGAACTCTTACGAAAAATAGAAATTCTCCTTTTTCCAAACGTATCTCCAAATGTTGAAACTAAATAAGTGAATTAACTGTCTTAATAACATCACTTTTCATTCCATTATTTCGAAAGCATTCACTATTCAATTGCCTCATTCATTCGAATGACGAATAACATCAAATAAATCGAATAAAATGGAATAATAGAATAAGCGATTATTTTGTATTTGATTATCCCATCACTAGTCAGAAGTGTGGATTCGACCTGCGTTAAAGCCAGCGAAGCATGCTTCCTCATCACTATCTTTCTCCTCGTGTGTTAAGTTAGTGAAATATCACTAAACCTCTGACGTCCAGAATTCTACTAGAAAAAAAAGGCGGTTGGCTATCACTACTGTAATGGCCGCCATGTTTTGGGGGTTTTATATTTATTATTTAAAATTAATTATTGTAAATTGCTTTTGCTGTTTCAATTTCTCGTAGTAACGCCTATTACGATCTTTTCGTTTCATTTCTTTTATTCCTTCAACATTCACTTTTCTCGATTCTACTCTTCCCTTTGCACTTTTTGCGGAATCCTAATCAAATCTTTATTTTCCATTATTAAATTTCTTATTCTATACAACTGACCACGATGTATTCACAACGACAGCTAACCTCCAACTGAGCGAGCGGCTCAGCTCAATCATCAATTATCTGTGAATTGGGACATTAAACACAAGGGTAAGTTGAAAATTCTCGGCGATATACGCGTTCTACCCAAACACTAAAAGCGTCTTAAAAATTCTCAGACCGGGCGAGTTGGCCGTGCGCGTAGAGGCGCGCGGCTGTGAGCTCGCATCCGGGAGATAGTAGGTTCGAATCCCACTATCGGCAGCCCTGAAAATGGTTTTCCGTGGTTTCCCATTTTCACACCAGGCAAATGCTGGGGCTGTACCTTAATTAAGGCCACGGCCGCTTCCTTCCAACTCCAAGGCCTTTCCAATCCCATCGTCGCCATAAGACCTATCTGTGTCGGCGCGACGTAAAGCCCCTAGCAAAAAAAAAAAAATTCTCAGCGATATACGCGTTCTACCCAAACACTAAAATGTCTTAAAATTTCTCGGCGATATACGCGTTCTACCCAAACACTAAAAGTCTTTAAAAAATTCTCGGCGATATACGCGTTCTACCCAAACACTAAAAGGTCTTAAAAATTCTCGGCGATATACGTGTTCTACCCAAACACTAAAAGCGTCTTAAAATTCTTGGCGATATACGCGTTCTACCCAAACACTAAAAGCGTCTTAAAAATTTTCTTCCCATGTACCCGTTGTCGAGAAAAGTAAGCCTGCGTTAAAAATGCCGTATTATTATATTTTGAATTTTCAATGAAAATAGAAGGGGGAATCCTCTTGTGCAAGAGCATATTTGGGCTATAGTTTAACAATTACATACAATTTGCTAAAGATTGAACATTATGATGAAAGCTTATTAAAGATGCAGTGGATGAAAGTTAAAAAATTATAACAGCGTTGTTTTTTAAACATACGAAATAGAGATTTGTTCAATTCAGTGTCACGACATTTCAGTTGACATACTAGGGTATATCTTGGTCTTTCGAAAGCAGGACAATAAAGAATTAAATGCTGCACTCTTTGGGAGGATCTACAAAAGCATAAGTAATCATCTGAGACATTGATGTGAAATCGCTCTAAATATGATTTAAACTTGCCATGGCCAGATAGAAATTGTGTAAGCACAAAATTAGGCACGAACACTTTCCACTTTAATCGACGCTGGATCGCAGGAAAGAACAGATCTCTCGTTACAGATCCTTTTGTGCTTGTGGTCCAGATTTTGTTCCACTGAAGAGATGTGTGATTTCTAAGCTTCCTTCTCAGTATCATATCGGAGCTTTATCATATGATACTTCCATCGCAGGTTTTGCGGCTTCTTTTGCTAACAGGTCTGATTTCTCATTTCCAATTTCCCCCCTGTGATTTCGAACCCAGCATAAACACACGTTGGGGCCATTCTGGATTATGGATCTTATATCAGCAGCTATTGGAAAAATGTCGTATTATTCGTATTCATTTGGTTTATGCTGTATACTACTGTAAATATCCTGGTAACGGACGTGACCTTAATTAAGGTTTAGCTCCGGTATTTACTTGGGATCTTCACTTGTTGTCGGTCTGGTTCAATCCCAACATCTCCCGACTCTCTCGTATTTAGCGTGCTAGTATGACATTATCTTCTGATTAATTATGAGCACTAGAGACACATCAATGATAATGGAGATGATATATTTACTGGTTGTTGGGAATAAATCACAGCAAAGTGAGTAATTTTGTGCTGAAGCATCTGACCTTTTAAAGTAATCGATCCACCTTCTATTATGGGGGTAATCATTTTTCTTCTCCACCACTTTCCACTCCTGTTTCGTGTTTGCCCTCTAAATGGAAGCGGTTCCACCCGCTAGGGTGTATTTTGGGCCAACGACTAATGCAGCCATCTATCATCATTACCCGGCGATGCCGATCACTTCCGGAAGTCATATCTTGGAGAAAGCGGCCCGCCTGTTCCTCTCTCGTTCCAAATAGTTACAACTAATAACGATAATTATGAGTAAAACTGTGATACAGTCCAGAACATTGGTATTCAAATTTTTTGGTTGGCGAACGCCCAAAATCCATTAGTTTTACCTTCATATTTGCGAGTATACCAGAAATAAGAAATGATTGTTGCTGGATGCAAAATAATATTAACTGTAATCATCATCATCATCATCATCATCATCATCATCATCATCATCATAATCATCATCATCATCATCGTCATCATCATCATTATCCGCAACTTATCCCACTTGCGCCTAGTACCTAGGACAGTTTTCATGTCCCTCCCCGAAGGGGAGCGGCGGGTCAACTAGAAGGTAACGCCTTCTCTCTGGCCAGGAAATTTGGTAGGTTTGGAGATTTGATGGAGTTAGGAGATGGGAGGGGAGGTTTGAAGGACCTGGGTGGGTGTTTGGGCCTCTTGGCTAAGTGTTTTATTGATTGTTTCAAAATGTACAATTTGACATTACACGGTTTTACAGTTATGATTATGTTTTTCTGCTTAAAATTTGTTTTTCCATTTTTACAACGTGTTTATAATTTACGTTTCTGAAATTTAGCATTTGCATTGTTTCATTGGCGTTACACTATTATTTTACAATTTTGCACTTTACCCTCTTTCCTTTGTTAGGGATTGATGTAGTGCACCCTGGTGGGGGTGTGATAAGCGTCATGCAATTGTAATTATGATGAATTATTGAGGAATATATATTTCATGTTCAGAATAAATAGTATCTTACTGTACATACAGTAAGAACAGGCCAGGCCGAGATGGCAGGTTTCACCATACCACAGAATGTTGTCTCCAGTGAGATTAACAAACACAATGAGGGACAGAATTAGGTTTCTCAGAACTTGGGACAACGAAGGAAAGAGAGAGGGTAACTTGTTGCCAAAGTTTTCATAGCCCCGGGCAGTCTTGGTAGTAGCAACAGCGCAGGGAGCCGGGTGCAAATTTCTGAGAAATGATGGCGAGGTATCTCCATGTAACTCGCGGGAGTTGAAAGCGGGGTTGGCACTGGAAGAAAAAAATATGAGCCTTCCCGGTCACGTGGGTAAGGTGGACCAATGGAAAAATTCACTTGACCAAAGCAAGGCGACAACTTCGTATTGTAAGAAGCACTAGCGAGGCTAACTGATAGAAAGAAGTGAAATATCGATTCAGAATAAAGTGGAATTTCGGAGCCTTACTATACCATAAAACTTATATAAAGTTAATAATTACGGGAGATTGCATGGTGAAATTCTGAGAATTCATGGACGCTATTCGTTGATTGGCTGAAGGCAAAGGACGCCACAATAGAGCGCGAAACCCCGAGCCGGGATACGGCAGCTAAATTCGCGAATATATCCATTACCAGCGAACGATAATAGTTGAGAATTGGTATAGAGCATTTGAGAACATAATTACATCATTGGATCATATATTAAAGCCACGGGCCAAACCGCAAACTGTCGTATGAAGATATCGGGACTGTGCGCCCCAAGATGACCTCCGTTGAACTCGGAAGAGAGGGGATACAAGTATAAATATGAGGTCGTAGACAAGGACTCGACAGTACTTCTGATAAAGTGTTCGGGCGGTCACCACGCCAGTGGTGCGTAACTACTTTTGACAAAGCGTTCGAGCCGTGACTACGCCAGGGGTGCGAGTGTGTACTTACTCTTGGAGTAGAGTTCGAAGTATTATATTGTTACATAGTACAGTGATTCATGACGTGATGTAGCTCATATTACAGTCTTGAGCAGTCTACTAGTATGAAGTGTTTCAAATAGACAGGACTCAGTAAAGCCTAACTTACGGAGTGTGAGATTCTACCAACAGATTCGGAAGTGCGTTACATGAGAACGGTCACGAGTGTTTATGTCACCTAGTAAACAGTCGATTCTAAACTGATACCTGGTCAGCTACACGAACGTGAGACGGGAAATTCAAGTGCGCGCACGGGCCGTTGTAAAGGGAAACCCGAGGTATCCCATGTTCCTAGTGTCCGGGAAAGGAATGAAGAATGTATATTTACATTAAGTGGGCTAGATACAAGGCCGAGAGTGTAAAATTTGTGAATAGAATTTAGGGTGGAAATTATTCCAAGGTGCAACAGCTAATTTATTTGTTTTTATTCAAAATGTGTAAAGTTGAAAAGGGTCAAGGATTAATTCTTCAAGCTGGCATGAATACCAGTGGAATGCATTGCTAAAAACCGGAGGGGCTATGGCTTCTCGTCCGGTTTTAGCAGACTACAATGGCAGAGTTGAGTACCTTTTAATATATTTATAGATTGCTATCGTTAGGGGGAGGAAATCATATTAATTTATCATGGTAACTTGATTGTGAAACGAGCCGTTATGGCTCGTATAAATTCAAAGATAGATAGACAAAGGGACAAATTAATATGTAGATTAGATCAAGCACTCATCATAATTTTGAATATTAAATAGAGTATAGTAGGGTTGAGTTGTTCATTCAAGTGCTTGAGTTGTTTGATATAATATGGAGCACGTTTCACGTAAAGATAATGTAAATATTCATTTCGGAGTGCTTCCAAAGTGTTTTTCCGTTATCGGAATTTTTATAGATATTAAGGCATGTTGTTAAGATAATCCAGAGGTAGGATTGCCAAGTGATTTAAATTGTTGTGGGACGGAATGAAGTCCATTGATTTATTTGTAAATATCGCGAAGTTCGCCAGTGGACAAAATAATAATAATATGTACAAGTGTCGAAGTAATACATTAAAATTTGGTAATGTGTAAAGGCGTGTTTAATAATAATCTTTGAGAATAAAGGCACGGGCCTAGTTGGATAAAATGATTGCAAATTAAAGTAATTTAAATGTGGAGATCACATGTGCCGTGAATAATTCTAATTTGTGCAGTGAATCCGGTTTTAATACTAATTGTTGATTTAACGTTTTTGGACTCCATAATAATAAATAAATAAATTTGGTAGAAACGAGATAGGCACTTTTATAATATGGTCACGCTATGTTTGAGATCCAGAGGGATTTGAGCCAAAGGTTGAGATTTGGAGTTTTGTGGGACAGAAATCCGGCCCGAAATGAAAGTGAATTGTACTGATGTTGATGAAGAAATAGATGGATCTTAAGGCCCACATAGAGGTTGTATTTATATACCGGTGTATTGAGTGGCAGAATAGAGTCCACACACCGAGGGTTAATTTGTGAAAATGTTTTGAAGAGTTCCAATGGATAAATGGACTTCAAAATGGAAAGGGAAGGAATAATTTAACACTTGCAGAGATTGGAGGTATTTGCCCAACTGCGAGGTGTTATGGGATTTGAGAATTGTCTTAGGAGCATATGGTCTCCATGAATTAACGGCAGTACGAAAATAAGGTTGCGGGTTCGAAAACTATTATGTCCCGACCGATGTGAATTCGGATCTTGGTGATTTCTGTTTGGGAGAAAACGTATGTGACCAAATTATAAAGATGGGGAATAAAAATAGAGATTCTCGAAAGAATAATAATAATAATAATAATAATAATATTCCAAGTAAATCATATCTGGATTGATTAGTGCCAAAATAAATCGAAATTGTAAAAGGGGTTATGCGTTAAACATATTAAGAGTGGACTACCGTGTAACAGGCGAAATAAATTTTTTTAAATTAATAATAATAATAAACATTTTAAAAAATACTTTTTTTTGAAGAAGAATTTACTTTTTTTAATTTTGGACATAATAATGATGTTGGGAGTTGAAATGAAAAATTTGAGATTTTTAACTAATAATAATAAAAATGAGAATATTTGAAGAAGGAGAAGAAGAATAATCAACGAAGGTACTTTTATTTATTTCAGATGAAAATAAATAAAATCGCGAAAAGTTGAAATATTAGTCCGAGGATGATTATGGGTTACGATAATCATGATCTCCACAAAACATGATAATAATAATAATAATAATAATAATAATAATAATAATAATATTTAATAAAATATTTTTTTATTTTATTTATTTTTCTTATTATTTCGTATGCTGATGATGGATGATACTAGGGAAGTCAGCTGGCGAATTAACGTAATAATGTCAATTGGTTGTAAATAATTTAAGTTAATATGTGTAAAATGAAGGCAAATCCCTACATCTGGACCATTAGGTTAGAGTCCCTTTGTCGTATTCCTTCAACTAACGATTAGCATATCTTGGTTAGGAACCTGGGGAGAGTTTGTAGTTTCCCGGGTTGGTCTCATCTCAATCAAAGTGGAGGCGATAACATGGTCCATGTGATCGCACCTACTTAGCCAACAGGTATTTGGTCCATGATCAAATATGGTTATGGTGTTAACGAAGGTAAATCTGATACCTTCAGATATCAACGGTTCTACCACCAAAATGGAAGGGTGGTCAAAAGTGACAAATATTATGTAATCATTTTCAGGAATAATTTGCCAAATCACCGGCAAATCAAGGGTCAACAGATTTTGATTGTGTGTAAAATTTCATTTGTTTACTTAAATAAATGCTCCTTTAGCATTTGCAAGGAAACAGTTCCAGGTTCTTGTTCTTGTAGAATAGTAAACCCTTGGTGACCGTTTAAATATCCGTCCCCATTCCTAGGACGGAGCCTTCATGATTTCCCTTTGATCTGAATATATATAATTTGTGTGTTTTATGATGAGCCTTAAAGTTAAAGATTAGAGTGTCCCGTTCAACCCTGTAGTACTGATTGGATGGCGCCCTTACATTTAGTTTGAGATCTTATATCTCAAAATATTTTTTTATTGAGTATTAGTTGCGATGGATTCGGACCGTAACACTCCCTGAGATAAATACTGGTTGGGACTCAGGCTTTGAGCGGGTACAGTAGGTTACTTTTTTTTTTACTAAACTTTATACATGAATAATGGCGTTTAACAAATTATTTGGAGTTTTTACAATGTTTACAAGTGATTTACAATGTGTTCTTTTTATCGCACATTTGATAGCACGTTGTTTACACACTGAATACTTTGGACAGGTGAGTGCTGGCTAGGATCCCTGCACGCAATGGGACATGAAAGAGTTGTGGCCGTGGTTTAAGGTCGCATGCCCTTCCTGATACCAACCGAAAATCCCACCCCAGCCACGCCAGGAATCCGCCCACCGTCTCCAGGATGACAGGCAAGCAGCTAAGCCTCTACACTACCCTGTTCCGCAGTAACAACAATAATGTATTGTATAAATCAGCTAGCGTCGCTGGGCAAAAGAAAACTCGTAACTCATTCGGAGTTCACAAGAAGCTCTAAACTGAACGGTCAGCAATGGCCGGGGAACTGCTCTTGGTATTTTCATTGCTGTAACAATAGCCGAGTTATTCGACCATTGGAGTCATCTGTTGCTTTCTCAGGCAATGCGGCAAGCCTTCACAAGACACATGGATAAACGTGGCTTTCTTGTGAGTGGAACTGCGAGATTTCCATCACCTAGCAATATATACGAGTATCATTATTAATGCAACAATTACTATTGTTCTATATATGCTGCTACTGAAGACAGTGAAGTGAATGAGTGGATTTCGAAATAAAAATGAAAAAAATAGCAATGCAGCATACCTAGTCAAAGGGAAGTACAAATTGATACATATTTTAGATAGTTCGGAAAGAAGACTCTGTACAGTGATAATACTAAATCAAAACAAGATTTGATTGAAAATTAGCTAGCTCAACTCATTTTTGAACTGCTTATTAAATACTCTTAGAAGCTATGATAAATTTGCGAATCCCTTGAGAATACTCCACGTACGCCAATTTGTGGAGAAAGCATTACATTTTTATTCCATGTTAGCCATCTGAAATTAGGAATTATTAAAAAAGAGATCTGTACAATTCCTGGTGTCTTATCAGCTGTCCTTTATTTTCTTCTATTATAAACACAATTTTTAGCGGTAATACGCACGAAATGTCGTTCGTCGCGGCTGACCGATTTGTATAGCGCCACAGCAAATAGTGCAGACCTTGCATGTGCTGTGAGGTAGGGTAGCAGGGTATATATTTATTTTATTTTTGGGCCGCGCTCAGTGGCTCAGTCGCTGGCCTTCTGACCCCAACTTGTAAGGTTCAATCCTGGCTCAGTTCGGTGGTATTTGAAGGTGGTCAAATACGTCAGCCTCGTGTCGGTAGAGAAATCCTATGGAGCAAAATTCCGGCACCTTGGCGTCTCCGAAAATCTCCAAGGAGTAGTTAATGGGGCGTAAGACAATAACATTATTATTAGTATTTTGCTAAGGTTAGTAACACTGAGATATGATTCACCCGCTGCCCCGCACATTCGTCAGTCTGGCTGTTTCTTTAGTGTCTGTTAGTTTCTTAGCGTGTTGTCGAATACTAAATGATTTTTAATGTGTAATATTATTCCTTTCGTCAAAGTCTTATTATACAGTTGTTGTTTGAGTCTGTAGTCCATAGAACGGTTTGATGCAGCCCTCCAAGCCGACCTATCCTGTGCTAGTTTCATTTCTAGAAACTGCTGCATCCTATATCTGCTGTAATCTGCTTATCATATGTATACCTTGGTCTTCCCCTACCGTTCTTACTACCTAAACTTCCCTCAGAAATCCACTGCACATGTCCTGGGTGTGTTAAGATGTATATTTTATGATCAAACAAGAAGTGCTGCGTACACACCAGGAACCGCGTTATGAACCGTGGAATGTTGCAAGCTGCGCAACAGTTGGTCATCGCCTGAGCTAGTGGCAGCGATTTTGCTATGGAATACTTGTCTGTGTCTGCAACATCGTTAGCATCCCACGACAGCGTCTACGTGAACCGTTGGTCCAAGTGACGGAGTTTGAACGACGGCGTATAGTGGGCCTACGGGAGGCCCGGTGGTCGTACCGCAGAATTGCGCAACACGCGCGGCGAGAGGTCTCCATAGTGCATCGATGTTGTCATCAGAGGTCAACAGAAGGTGCACATGCCTGTTGGCCTGGCCCGGACAGTGGCGACTCACAGATGCACGCCAAGACCGTCGCATCTTACGAAGTGCCATGTTGGACCGTACCGTGCCTTCACAAACACTGTTGCTCCGGGGATATCAGCGAGAGCCATTCGTAACCATCTCCGTGAAGCAGGGCTATGATCCTGGGAGTCTTCCGCTCATATCGTACAGCTTGCCTCCATTGGTGTCGCGTTAGGCACTTATGGAAGGACGAATGGAGACGTATCATCTTCAGCGATTAGAATCGCTTCTGCCTTGGTGCCAGTGATGGTCGTACGCGTGTATGGCGTGGTGCAGGTGAGCGCCAACTTGTGGAGTGTATACGACAGAGTCACACAGTGCCAACAATGGACATCATGATGTGGGGAGCCATATCATACACTGGCCGTTCTCATCTGGTGATCGTCGAGGGAACATTGAACAGTGCACTACACCCGTTGTTCTGCTGTTCAGCACCAACAGCGCGCTGTGTTTTTCAGAAGGATAATGCAACTCTACATGTACCCCGTGCCATCCAACGTGCTCTACAAGGTGTACGTCAACTACTCTGGCCAGCACGATCCCCAGATCTGTCCCCCATTGAACATGTTTAGGACCGAATTGAAACGTCATCATGGGTGGTCTGCAGGAATGGCAGGAAATATGACACTATTGAGGCACCAGGAGGAAAATGCATGACAGACTGCATTCGTCACCTCTCAGATCGTCTGCATTGGAGAATTGCTGCCTGCGTTCCTGCAAAAGGAGGGTATTCACGGTACCAGCGCTAATATGGCGCACACCCTGTCGACTGTAATGCGATGCGTATGGCTCTGTTCTCAAAAGTGTGTCAATAAAAGTTCCCTCTTCTGGGTCAACGAATTCATGGAGTTCTCATTTCATTTTCCCGGAGTGTAGTTAGAGGGGCATAAAGAAACAACTTTTCGTTGTTCTTCTTCATATTATTATTATTTTTCTTCCTCTTCTCTTCCTTTTATCGTTATTATTATTGGCCTTTCCCCTCTATTCTTGGGATGATCACTTGATGAGTAGTTGAGAATGTTTTGCTGCTGGATGCCCTTTCGGAAACCAACCGTATATGGAGGGATGCAATCACTATTGCGTGTTTGTGCGGTAATTCTTAGTGTGGTGTGTTGTCTGAATATGAAGACGAAAATGTTGGAACAAACACAAACACCCAGTCCCGGACCCAGAAGAATTAATCATACGCAATTAAAATCTCCGACCCTGGCGGGAATCGAACCCGGGACTCATTGAACCGAAGGCCTCAACGCTAACCACTTACCTAAATAGGCGGACATTATTATTATTATTATTATTATTATTATTATTATTATTATTATTATTATCACAGCATAATCATTAATTTATTTTTGAACTTTATAAATCTTCATCAATCTTATCAATCCTACATATTTAAGCATTTTTATTTATGATAACCAGGATTAGGAATTTGATTACCTAAAATGTTTTAAAGTGACCTATGAAATGATGGCAAAAATCCAGTAAAATGATCTGAAAACTTTAAACAATGACATAAATTTTAAGTGAAGTTTTATAATCAAATTACTAATCGAGTTGGTATAGCCTATATTTATGTTATAGACATTATAATAAATTTTCGCGCTTCTGTCATGTCAAGAAAACAAGGTAAAATTCCCTAGCCTACGTTTCGCTGAGAACTTTGTTCCGCATCTTCAGGAGAAAATCTCGACTGTTCACGAGAAAGACTTCTCAAGTTGGAGGTGTCTCTCCTGGAATGCGGACATTTCCAAGACGTAGGTGGTGAACAAAGTCTCTTTAGTCCCCAGCTGGACAAAGTGTTGTGAAGATTATCAAATCTTCAGATTCAACCTCAATTAAAGTAGCAATAATATCCAATACCACACGCGTACATGCTTCAAAATCCTCAAACATGTAAGAAAATGACTCAGAGAGTATTAAATAGTCTAATAAATTTCATAATGTGATCGAGTAATAACGTATAATTTTAGAAAATGGCCTAAATATACAAAAAAGCACAATGTCTGTTGTGAACCAATTAAAAGATGACATGTCATCAAAATACCTAAAAGGAGTTGGAACAAAGTAATTACACTTTTCTGCAAAACAGTGAAGTCCAATTTCTGGAGGAAAAATATGTGATTCTTATAGACATTTTAACACTGAATTCAAATCTTGTTTTAGTTTGTATACATCAAGGAAAGTTTAAGAGTAATCCAATTTTTATTTATTTCAATATTTTCAGATCATGATATATGAATAGCATTAATTTTTAGTCATAGAAATACAGACAGAAATTCAATATTGAATGTGCTAAAAACATTAGGACAGTAGCAGGTCATAGTTGGCGTGCTCACATATTATTCTCACTTTTTAACAGTCATTCACAGGAATTTTTATAAATGTTTATAAAAAATTGAAGATATGGACAGAAACTTGCCACCATAAAGTTGCATGTCTTTTTTCTTCCTTTTGTATTGAGCATCCTCCTTATCCTGAATTATACTCCAGCAATAAACAGATAACATCAAGGGCGTCCATTTCCCTTATACCGTTTCTCCATGGTAGCTGTGTCTTTACGAAAACTTTCTCCGTGCTCATCTGATACATCACCACAACTCTCTGGAAGTAAGTCTAGATGCGAGTCCATGAAACGTACTTTCAAGGACATATTGCATCCTAAATCTTTATAAGCTTTCATCATTTCTTTCACAAACTCGTCATATTTAGGGTCTCTTCTACTTCAAAGGAAGTTTTGTGTTACTTTCTTGAAACATGCCCAGCCTTGCATTTCTTTCTCAGACATACAGACATATCGAATAAAAATACAGAAGAAGAGAATATTCACAGAAATACTCACTTTGTATATCTGAAGAAGCCAAATAAATAAATAAATTTTAAATTGGTAAATGTCGTTGTATTCTCACTGTGATTTTCCGGTTAATATGCCACATTATCTGAATAATAACATCAATGTCTGATAAATAATCAGAAATAGTAAAGTTAATGTTGTCAACAATTTAATTATTTTTATACAAGTACAATATTTGCCGCAAACAATGATGCTACATATATTCAGATTAATGGAAAACTATCCCTAATAGCGCAATTCCGGTTTCAGATTTGAATTTATCAGTGTAAATCCCTTTAGAATTACATATCATCATCCCAAAAATAGAACCTTTGAATAAAAGTGTTATTACTATTTTCAGCATAACTTTAAAAAATTGAGACAAGAAATTTTCGTCCGTATGTGGATATGGGTATGGAAGTACGTCATCACATCTCCGGCAACTAAAAGCTTGGAGCAGATTGCTGGAGCGCTGTTCTGTGATTGCATTTCCAAACTAGGTAATGAGTTCCGCGGTTCTGTGCCTATCTCTCTCACACAGAGAGAATTCTTCACAGCTCAACATATTGATCCGGTACTCTTGACATTAGATGTATTTGTATGTACTACCTTTGATACGTCTGAGACTGGAGACCAGCAGCGGTAATTACACAGTGTCCAACTTTGATTTAAATGGAGGTCATAGTTATACTTGTATTGAATACGTTGGAGCAAACTAATAATAATAATAATAATAATAATAATAATAATAATAATAATAATAATAATAATAATAATAATAATAATAATAATAATAAAAGGTATCACTTCCAAGGTTAAATTCTTATGGGAAAATTCTGAACCATTCAGCGTTGAAACAGGAGTCAGACCAGCAGATGGGTTGTTCCTTTTATTGTTTAATCTTGTTTTGGTAAAAGTGATTAGGACTTGGGAAAAAAGTTAAAGAAATAACCCTTGGCAAATTACATGCAAACAAAATTAATTAACAGTGTTTAACCTTCGCTGGTGACTTAGCAGTGTTGTCCAATAACAGACAGGAAGCGATTGCATCCATTGAAAAACTCCATGAAATTGCATCCAGTACAGGACTTCAGATCTCATACCAGAAAACTCACTACATGGAAGAATCTCTTCATTATCTAGATGGACAACAAATGAAAACCCAATATGGCAAAATAACCCCATGTGTCCAAATTCGAATACTTGGGATAAGTCATCCAACCTTCAGGACTGAATCGTAAAGCAAACAATGAAAGGGTCTGCAAATTACAAAGAGCATACTGAACCCATAATTCTACATTGCTGAAAGCACCGCCGCACGGCTATGTAGGGCCAACTGCGAGAGGGAGGAAAAAACGCGCATCCATTTTTTTTTTTTGCAAGCCCGCCTTCTGTTCGTGGCGTGTCAACTCATAGCAGGAGGCGATCCCCAAAATATCCAACGAGGTCGGAACATTTCGGAAGACCTCGGGAAATTTAATTATGCAATTCTGGCTAATAACTCTGATTGTGAGAGATTTCGGCACTGTCATTAGCGAGGAAATAATTAATGAAGAATTTTGGAAAACATTGGATGAAACTAAGTTCACAGATTGGAAAAGCATTTAATTATGCCAAGAGAGAAATTAGCATGCCTGAAGATAGAGTGGGGTTACACGTGTCTAGGATATAGGTCAAAATACGCGGCGATCATCATACACGGAATTAATTAACTACTCCCATAAAAGAACCAGGAGAAGTCAGCGAACAGCTCCATCGTATTTGGAAGAATAGGCGGAATCTCTGAGATGAGTCTCAAAGAAATAGGTTCAGCAGTCATCATATGGAACGATCGCACAATGATAGATAATGCATTGTACCACGTCTCTAGGGAATGCATAAATATCCCGTCCATAACAAGACAGTCAGTCAGCATTCAGTGATCTGAGAGGACGTACCTACGTCAATTGATATCGATAAGAGAACTTCTAAAAGTTAATTTGTAGGAGATAGACTGGGAAATCCCAAAAGCCATTTGGCTGGAGAGACGAAAATTTTTGCAAAGCAGTAATGAGAAGTGGAGATGGCTTACATATTGAAACATTGTATTTACGATATCCATGCTGGTAGGTGGGAATATCACAACAATTTATTTGTAGGGTTCATGAACTTCTGCATAGGAAGACAGCAAAGTCACAGATAGCTCTTTGGAATTATTAAGGACAAGGTTATTTTGATAATCTGTAAGGGAGAACTGTAGGGTTCTGGAGAGATAGCATCATTATCCAACAGTCATTCACGTCTGGGGAACACCTGTGAAGAGGAGGTGGAAATTTGCACCAGTTGACTGGTCGATACGAGGCGATGTGGCTCATTTTGTGTATATGTATGTCATAAAATTTGTTAGTAGGTTAAGTCATGTTCAAGAAAATTATTGTGTGTTGCCTGAAGACGAATGCAGGACCAGTGTATTGCTGAGGTAGTATTTAAGCAAAGAATGCCTCCTACCATTATGAGGGGCTAAATTCAAAGTTTGCTGCCTGCCTGTTAAGATGTAGCCAGATCGACGCCGCGTCAAACGGCACAATTACAGGTCCGTCTAATTCAAATATGTTTTGTAGTTAGAGGTGTAAATGCTTGTCCCTTTAAATCAATTAATTAATAAATTATAACACCACGTTATATATGTAGCGTGTGTAGAATTAAGTATGTTGTAAAGACGATGATGTGTCCTGTCGGTACTCCATTGTAGATGCGAATTGTCTGTCATTTATATCAGCGCGCGAGGCGTTAAAAGTGTTTTAATTTCTTAAGAATGCGAAGTTAAATCTTACAATGAAAATCAGTGAAATAATATTCGGGCCGGTAAAAGATAAAATAAAGATACTGATAAAGATAACAATAATAAGTGTGGTAAAGATAAATAACAACAACAGCAACAATAAAAATAATAATATTCACGTCAGGATTAAATGAGATTATAACTACGGTGCATTCATCAGTTAGGTATATAGGATTTGCAGTTTATATCCAAACCCAGTGAAGCATGATAAGGTTTGGATTTTGGAAAATTAATGTTTGTGACACCGCGTATTTGTGATAGAAAATTACGGCATGCTATTTTGTTCCTGAGGTCTGGAAAAATTTCGAGAAGCTAATTTTGCGATCATTATAAAGTTGTTTGGTTTGGGGATCGCTTGTACTTAAAAGATTTTAAGCAAGAAGAAAGTGGTTTGTAATGGAAATGAAATATTATGAGAATAATTAGGAAAAAGTTAAATGTAGATTGAGCCTTATTTTATGAGTGATAAGTAATAAGCAGGATTCTGAGGATAAAAGACCCTGTAGTTCGATAGAGAGCAATTTTTTCACATGGTGTATATGGTGTTGTATAATATTTCTGAGACAGGCTGTATAAGAGGAGTGATGTCCTGTAATGATCCAGAACGAATGAAAAATGTTAGGATTGCCAAATCCAAGTGAGTGCGTTGTTATGCCTTTTTAAGTACAAGTTGATGCTCTCCCATGATTATTATTTTATGTTAGACCGTATGTAACGTCAGACAAGTCAAGGTGCCGATTATGTTTGATATCAGCGAAGTGCATTTTTGCGATAGCCGACCTCACGAACAAAATACATTCTTACACACGATGGAGATAATACTGACTTGTTGTAAATTGAATCTTATTCTCTATTTTTACGAGACGAAAACATCGCGAATTGGAAACATTGCTGGTGAGAGAATGAATTTAATCAAATTGAGAGTTTATCCTGCGTATGTTGATGGAATTTACTTCACTGGACAGTTTGGAATGATGTATGTTTGGAGTGTTCACATTGTAGGTCATTTGTAGCCTCACACTCGAGTTATGCCGTGAATTTCGTGATGGTTGAGATTGTTGTTTTCAGTTATATTACGTAATATCAAACGGGATTTGTGTTTACTTTTATGTAGTGAACTTCACCGCATGGGTTTAAATTGTAATGAGTAATATATTTAACTATTCGAACCTGTTATTTAATTTGATTTCACGCTTCATTGTAGGAAATAGACACAGTAAATATTTTCAGATTCGAGTTAATTTATGTAGCGAATTTTACTTCATGTGTTAGAATTTCAAAGAGAATCAGATTTAAATATCCGGACATTGTGTTAAATTCTCGATTTCGCCCGGCAGTATGAATGAGTTTTAGATACCAAAACGTTGGCTCAATGATAGATTTAGGATGCCGCGTGTATCATAATTTTTATCAGAGGTGAGTAGACACTGGATTAGGACGCCGTGTGTACATAGCCAAGTCATAGGTTAGGCATTTTTTCGAATCGACTTGAACAATGTTAGTGTTTGGAGTAGTGGACACAGATACAGAAAATATTAGTAGGTACTATTTAGGCCATCAGCGTTGCATCAGTAGCGGCATAAATGTTGGGGTTGTCCCACGTGGAAACTTGGCTAATTGAGACTGATCCCTACTACTTAGCCGCGTGCGTCCAAGTTCGATGAACTTTCTTTGATATTTGTTTCTTTTCTTTACTTCAAGATTTATCATTGGGTGTACGGTATATCAGCATAGTGCAGTGTGTTGACACTTAGTTAATTTTTGTAGGATTTACACTACGAATGCGGTTTCTATTCGTCAGTCATTTTATTTTATTTTCGTTTTACGTTACTTTGTGAAGAAAACATTTCTTTATCAATTTTAGCCGACTGAACCTAGAAATTATAGGAATTATTAAAACAAACAATTTATACAGGCCCTGCTTTCTTATTAGCTAATTATTTCCTTAATTTCCTTTAATTATAAACGAAATTATTAGCGAAATGCCGTTTGTCACGGCTAACCGATTTGTACAGCGCCACAGCAAGTAGTAGAGACTTTGCATGTGCTGTGAGGAAGGGTAGAAGGGGTATATTTTTTGCCAAGGTCTTGCACACTGAGGTATGATTCACCCGCTTGCTGTGCGCTTTAATCAGTCTGGCAGTCTCTTTAGTGCCTGTTAGTTTGTTCGTTTGTAGTCAAATACTAAATTATTTTTATTTGTATAATCGTGCTGTACTTCTATTTAATTTAATACATGTGTAATTTGTGTTCCTGTGGTGAAAGTTTTATTGTATAGAACTGAATCAAAATTTCAAAAGCTATTATTGTCGCACTTCCATTGGTAAATTGTCAAACTTTACCTCTCTGTTGACATTCACTCAGAGAGCATAACAATCTCATCATTTTCTACCCTTTTTTTTCAGTTTTGATGTTATATCCTCCCCCCCCCCCCACACACACACGTACGGATAAATCTCACAAACCCGGGTGATTTCTGATTTTTAATTCGTTTGAAATCCAGTAGCTCTTTAGGAATTGTCCCTCAGACGAAAATCATAAGTCCAATGACTTCACATTTTTAAAATCCATACTTGTTTCCGAGATCCTCAGTGCATGGTTAATATATGGCCTTCCTCTCCTCGCATACTAATCAAGGCAGTTGTTCATTTTCTTCGAAATTTATAGTGGGATCAATCACCTTACCTGTATCTTTTGCCTAGTTAATGACAGCGACATCAGCTCGACTTGTTGATCAATTTATGGAATGCCATCCAAGTTCTTCATAGACATCTAAGTTGTGCTGTATACGGCGACTTCCATCAATCAAACTATATTATGCCGGTTGATTCTCATAAGCTCTCCCTTACGACAGAACCCTAAAACATGAGGTAAAGTCCCAAGTCGTCGTATCTCCTGTATTACGGCTCTTTCCAAAGGGGAGATTCCACTGGGATGACCTTACAGTTCCTTTCAATCCCTTAAGTCCATCTTTTTCAGGTATATTTTTCATTAACTTAATGTTTCCTTTTCAGGTATTTTGTAGCTCTTTTAATCTTGCATTAGTTATGAAAGACTGAAAGATTTCGAGTACAAACTGAAAAGAAAATGACTTTCACTTTACCAACAAATCCTATGATTGTTTCAATATTAGTGTTAAACACATTTTTGTGACCCCATGTTCCTGTGCCATACATGAGTGAAGTTTTGTTCAAAAGTAAAGAAAAATACATTAAAATTTTAAATTATTTTTTGAAAAACGTCTCCCCTAAACCAACAATTGGTTTTAGCCTATACAGATACACGTATAACGTAACAAAATCGAAATACTTTTTAGCAGCGATATTTTTAAATTGTAATGATATAATTGTATAACATGTAGTTTTGAAGCTATTAATAATTAATTGTTATAGAGAAACATACAAAATTAAAAAGAATCACAAAACCACAAACTTACATAAAGATTCTACAAGTACCAATAGTTGCATGGAGCTGTAATAGCTGAAAATGAGTATTTAGAACATTAATAGCATGATGCGAAGTCAATATTTTTGTTAGACAAAAAATAATAAAAACTGTAGCTTGGACCGAGCTCGATAGCTGCAGTCGCTTAAGTGCGGCCAGTATCCTATAACAGGGAGATAGTAGGTTCGAACCCCACTGTCGGCAGGCCTGAAGATGGTTTCCCATTTTCACACCAGGCAAATGCTGGGGCTGTACCTTAATAAAGGCCACGGCCGCTTCCTTCCCATTCCTAGACCTTTTCTATTACATCGTAGCCATAAGACTTATCTGTGTCGGTGCGACGTAAAGCAAATAGCCAAAAAACTGTAGCTTGTCTTATTTTTTAATAAATGTCGTAAAGATCTTGAAGACACTTGACCGCCCGTTCTGCACACTGATTTGATCTGGAAATTTCTTATCTTGAAGATTGTTGATTTCAAAAACTTTTCACATTATTTAAAGCTTTTTCATGACCCTTCAGGGTGCTGCATACCCTTATGATAATCATCCATATTATATATTTGGTCTGCCCAACTGCAGGAGATAAATCTACAAATTTTGAAAAGTGAGGTTCTTCATTCTGGAAAAAGAATAAATGAAAAACCAGCTAATATCGCTCGGGAATTCCATCTGGCAGTACTCAAGTTAGGTAATAAAATGACTTATTCAGTTATTCAGTGATTTACTACATTACGTAATTATTCAGAAAAGCACAAACTTATGTAGTTACATACTTTTAAAATTAATGATTGTTCTAGACATGTATTGACACTTCAATTAAATTATAGAAAGTTCAGTACTGTCCTAGAAGGTTCCAGAGAGTTTAAAAAACATCAAGAATACTCTATAAAGTTCCGAAAAGTTTCAGGTGTTTGAAGAACGTTTGACAAGTTTCAGAAGAGTATCATGGATGTATCTTGTATAGGCCTATATGACTGAAATACGATTTTAGAAACTTCTTGTTGGGGGTGACTTTTTAAAAAGCTAAAGAGAATTAGGGCCTTTTTCATTACTTTTGGGCAAAGTTCAATAATTTCATTACACAGGAAATCAATTTTCTTACAAAAATTCAAAAATTCATAGCCCTGGTCAATATATAGTTTTTATTTCACGGAATTCATTTGTTTGAAAGTGGTAGTGGGCGTGAAAATGAAAGACTCCCTAGGCCTCGAGTGCTTTAATACCGTCTCGGTCAGAACAGAACAAGAGTTGACCAAGGGAGGTCAAATAGCATAGATGAAAGGGAAGAGCCTGGCACAAGTAAGTGGAAGCGATGCAAGGAGTCAGCTAAAGGCCCCATGGGCGCCAAACCACGCTCCAAAGTTCAGAGCCCGTGGGGCCCGTTTTAGTCGCCTCTAGTGACCGGCAGGGGATACCGTAGGTGTTAATCTACTGCCCCAACCCAAAGGGGGATCATTTGTTTGAAAGGAGAAGCACATGCTATTTCTTCATGTCATTTAATTCGCAACGATCTGTCTAGAATATATATGTTTCCATGTAGAGAAATCCTCACCGGCATGGGAGTCCGCTGTTAATTCTATGAGCTGTCTACGGTGAACTGGCATGTCACCCATCAGTTTAGTTACTTAATGGAATGATGGAGTGGCCATCCGACCTTTGCTTCACGTCATTGTTTCAATGGTAATTCTGTTCTGCGTTATTGGCCGCGATCACCTGAAAAAATTACGCAAATCTAACTAATGTATGTCACTATTGAAACTGAACTTCCTAATAGATATCACTCATGTACTAAGAGAAGCCTGTAGGCGCATTAGTTTTCTATTTGTACCCGTACCCAAGTGTCCCAGCTTCGATATCCATTGAATTCAGGTGGGAATTTTAGTATAACCAGTGCGTTGCGACAAGAGACGCTACTGGGGGAAACTCTGGACATAAATGGACCGAGCTCGGTAGATTCAGCCGCTTAAGTGCGGCCAGTATCCAGTATTTGGGAGATGACGGGTTCAAACCGCACTGTCAGCAGCCCTGAACATGATGTTCCATGGTTTCCTATTTTCACGTCAGGCAAACGCTGGAGCTGCACCTTAATGAAGGCTACGGCCGCTTTCTTCCATTCCTAGTCACTTTTTGACAACCTATCTGTGTCGGTGTGACGTAAATCTTATACAAAGTTGGGGAGTTGCCAATGCAGAATTAATGTTCATAATGACTATTGTGATTTCAGAAGTCTTAGGAAATACAATTATGCGTAAATATCACATACCCTAAGGAGGGGTATCTTATATATACGCATGTGGTGAAAATAGGAAGCTACACAGATTTTATCTGGCAGGCCTTAATGTGGTTTTTAGTGGCTTGCCATCTTTATGGCAGCAAAATGCCGGGGACGGTGCGGCCACGGCTGCTTCTTTCCCATTGCTACCCATTTCCTGTTCCATCCTCGTGAGAAATCGGTATGAATAAATGCGAATATAAAGCGCTTCATAACAGGCTGAATGGCTCACACGGTAAAGTACTGAATTTCTGAGCCCGAGTTGACGCGTACGAACGCCAGGCTCGTGTTCGTAAATTTACGGGCACGAGAAAGATCTTCTGTGGAACAAACTTCCCGACACATTCGCGTCTCCGAAAACCGTAAAACTAATTCGTGGGACGTGCATTCAATAACATTATATATTTTTTCTCATGGGCGATATTAGAATTATTGGACAGACCAATAAACCCAGAATGTGTTGAAACCTGAATCTCGAAAATTTGTAAGATAGGAGCTATTACTACTAGGATATTATTATTATTATTATTATTATTATTATTATTATTATTATTATTATTATTTTTTCTTTATTCGTTACGCCCAGCTAAGGAACGCGTTTGAACTTATTAGCCCTCTTTACGTTTTCTTCTTCTCTTTCCAATATCTCTTCATCCTCTCGCTGTGTTCCTTGTAAGTTGTTCAGTCCGTCCTATATTTAGTCGGGTGGGCTTTACAGCAAATAGTGTTTGTGAATTAAGATTCTGAATTTTATTCTATCTTGAATGGTTTTTTCATAAACGCTAATTTCATTTAAGTCTTCACTGATTTCTTTTAGCCAGTGATTGTGAGTTTTCATTGACAAGGCCAACTTTAAAATTTTCCTTGCGAGCCCGTTGTCATACATTCTATATAATTGACATTAAAATTTTAATCGCCATTTCCTGATTGTACCTGTGATTTTTTCTTGTAACTTGACAAATTTCATGTGGTTTCTTTTTCATCCAAATTTCATTTTCTCATTTTGGTCCTCAGACATTCCCGAGGACATTTCTTCCGTGTTTTCGTTCATCCTCATTCGAGATTTTCCAACAATTATAAGTTTCAGATGCATAAAGTGCTCCTGTTTTAACTACTGTGGTATAACGTAAATTTGCCTTTTTATATAAGTTAGTTCTTTTATTGTATCTGTTCCACGTAATGTTGTATGCTCTTTGTAGTTTTGCTATTCTTACTTTGTTAGCCTACTGATTTAACCCTGCTGGTTCAATAATTTCACCTACATACTTAAATTTTCCTGCTTGAGCGATATTTCCATATTTTGTGATTAATGGTTGACTGTTAAAACCTCATCCAGACCCTTCCATATGCTTTCTCTTTTCATAAGAAATTTGGAGTCCTGTTTTGGCTCCTATGTCATGGAGTTTTTGTACAGACTGGATTGCTTCCTTTCTGATGTTGGATAGGATAGCAATATCATAAGCAAATGTTAGACAGTTACGGTGAATTTTGTTCTGGATACATCTACCAATATTTATACCTTTAGTTTCATTTTTCCACACCCTAATCACTTTTACAGAACTAAATTAATCAGTAAGGGATCTAATCCATCTCTATTATATATATAATTCGCTAGGGCCATCAAGGACCACGTTAAGTCTTCTTGCATTTGACACTGAACTTGGCCTTCTTTAGAGCCTAAATTTCCCTCATTCTTTGTGAGTGGGCCTGCTTACGCTCCTCTGTCCAAGGGGCACCGTGTCTTCTCTTCGGTTGCTCGTCTCGGTTTAGCCTGTTCGTCAATATTTTCTTGCGGAAGCGATCTCTGTTAAGGGCTTCTTCTGCTGAGATATGTAGCATTTGCAGGTCTTCTTTGGTATTTCTAAATCAGGGAATTGTGGTTTTAGGATTTGAATCAAAAAAGTGAAAGATCTCTTTAGTTAACTTTCTTCCGCCCATTCTTTTCAGATGACCGTAAAGTTGTGCCCGTTTTTTTCTGATTGTATCAGTAATTTTCTCTATTTTTCTGTAGACTTTTTCGTTGGATCTCTTCTGATGGGTTCCATTTCTGTACTTAGATCCCAAGATTCCTCTCACAATTTTGCGCTCTTTTTTCTACAGTTCTTCAAGGAGTCCTTTGTTGGCATTTAGAGACAGGGTTTCGGCTGCATATAGAACTACAGGCTTCAGAACTGTTTCATAGTGACGTATCTTGGTGTTTTTGGAAAGGCATTTTTTGTTGTACATTGTGCGGGATGTTTGGTAGGCTGTTTCCAGTTTGCGTACTCGCTCCTGAAGTGATTCTTTGTCCAGTCCATTTTTAATGATGATCTCACCCAGGTATTTAAAATTGTCTACTCGGGTGATGTCCCCGTATTTTGTATGGAGTTTTGGTGGGGCCTCTTTTATGTTAGTCATTACTTCTGTTTTTTCAAACGATATCTGCAGACCAGTTTGTTCGGCAATTTCCTTTAACATTTCAACTTGAGCTCTAGCGGTTTCTGTGTCGTTTGAGAGAACGGCAATATCATCGGCAAATGCTAAGCAGTCTGTTGTGATCCCCTTGTATTTGGTTCTTATTCTTGGTGGACTGTAGTTGGTTTCCTGTAATCTCGCCCGCCAGGTTCAGATGATCTTTTCAAGAACACAGTTGAAGAGTATCGGGGATAGCCCACCACCTTGTCGAACTCCTGTTTTGATGTCAAAGGAATGCGAGAGACATCCGTGGAACTTCACCTTGGATTTTGTATCGGTCAGGGTGGCTCTAATTAATGCTAACAGTTTCAAATCAACTCCAAATTCATTTAAGATGTTTAGCAGGACTTCCCGGTCAATGGAGTCGTACGCTTTCTTGAAGTGCACAAAAACAGACACATACTGCTTGGACCTTAGTGTGCAATATCTGATGATCGTTTTGAGATTTTGGATCTGTTCGGCTGTTGAGCGAATTTTTCTGAACCCTCCTTTGTATTCACCTATTTGATGTTCGACTTGTGCTTCCAAACGCTCCAGGATGGCAAGTGGTAGAATTTTGTAACTTACAGGTAGCAAAGATATTCCTCTGTAGTTGTTGATGTTCTTCATGCTGCCTTTCTTGTGTAATGGATGGATCAAAGCAATTTTCCAATCTCCGGGTAGGGTCTCCTTGCTCCTAATTTCTTCTTCTATTATTATTATTATTATTATTATTATTATTATTATTATTATTATTATTGTTATACGAGATATGGGCTTTTGAAGGCGATCTCAGCATACGCGCCTCATACTGGCTGTGATGGAATCACGAAACAAAAATTCTGAGAGGACTAAGGTCATCTAGTGCAGCAGATGCCACACGAAGAGAACAATATTGTGTTGGGTGGCCTTAATGGTCATGTTAGAAGGACTGGCGAGGATTATTCCGAATTTCATGAAGGCTTTGGTTACGAAATGAGGAATGACCGCAGTTTTCTTCAGCGTACAATCCAGCTGTAGTCAACACATACTTTCAGAAGGAAGAGTAGCTTATCACATATAAGGTGAAGACCTCATCAGTGGTACAAGACCGAGTAGAAGAGAGTCATATGTGCACAAAGTGACTAAATTCTCTGCAACCGTGATCTGCTGAGACGGTTTGTTGACTTCAAGGTCATCCCAGGAGAACCTGTGACATCTCAATATAGGGTTTTGATCGGAGAGGTGTCCGTTAAACAACAGAGTTAAACTAACTACGAATATTAAGTGGTTCAAGCTGCGAGATAAAGAGACAGCATAACCACTCGTTGGTGATATCGGGGCGTATATCGTCCAGGACATATAAGAGAACGACAACGACACCTCAGATCAAATGTGGACGAGATTCCAGAAGTACTTAACCAGCAGGGCAAGGCATCACCTTGGAGTTTCTAATGACGACTGAAAATAGACAAGGAAACCTGGTGATGGAAATATAACTTCCAGGAGGCACTGAAGAAGAAAAAGACTTCGTTTAAAGCATGGTGGAAAGAGAAAGGCAATCAGAATGGACAATAGCTAAAGGAAAGGTATAAGATCATCAAAAAGCAGGCGAAGAGAGTCGTAGCAATAGCTAAAAGTGAAGCGCAGCAAGGCCTCTATGACGACTTGGAGACACCAGAGGATGCGCAGCGGATCTACAAGGCCACTGCTCAGTGCGGAAGACAATCCAGGGATATTGACGCCACCAAATATACCCACGAGGATCGGGAAACATTACTGACTAATATGAAAGCCATTAACAAGGCTTACTAAATGAGGAGTTCCACGAGACAGAGCAACTTCACTGTGTCCAGTTGAGAGACCTGTGCCCCATGTCGCCCCTTCTAATATTGCAGCAGCTGTGTCAAAGGTGAAGGACGGCAAAGCGGTTGGCCCTGATGATATTCTAGTGGAACTATGGAAAGTCCTAGGTGCCGAAAGAAGTGTTAAACAAAATCCTCACTGGATTTACAATGCCAGAACTACCGTCAGAGCTTCCTTGTGCCCATCTATAAGCAAAAGTGTGATGTCCCAGAATGTGAGACTTACCGATGCATCAAACTCACTGCACACACACTCGAAATCTTGGAACGCATCATAGGAGTCTGCACCAAGGGTTTTATTAACATCCACCGGAACCAGTGTGGTTTCAAATCAGGTATGTCAACAAGTGACACAATTCATACTCTGCAGATCTTGACTGAGAAACAACGTGAGCTACGTAAAGACCTCCATATGGTATTCATCGATCTAGAGAAAGCCTTCGATCGTGTTCCTAGAGATATATTTCTGGGCAACACTACAAAGTAAAGAAGTTACTGAGGTGTATGTGTGTGTGAGGTGTATCCAAGATATGTACCTAGATCCACCTACTATGGTGAAAACCACTGCAGGTGTTTCAAATATTTTCCATGTTGATGTTGGTGTATATCAGGGTCGGCACTCATCCCGGTACTGTTCAACATTGTCATCATCTACCTGACGGAGCAGCTGATGACTGACCTGCCGTGGACCATACTTTATGCAGACGAAATTGTTTTGGTTGGTGAGTAGTGTCAGGAGGCGCCCTAATCACCGCTATTGACATTTGTACTCCCCGACTTGAAACACCAAGTATTGGTTTTTTATTGTCCAATAAAATCAGAAATGGAAAGAGAAAGAGAAAGAGAAAGAGAAAGAGAAAGAGAAAGAGAAAGAGAAAGAGAAAGAGAAAGAGAAAGAGAAAGAGAAAGAGAAAGAGAAAGACCACCTGATTGTTGAAATTTTCAATTTTGATTCATAACTCAAATACTGCTTGTATCTAAACAGCAGATAAAATTGATTAAATTCTTTTCGTATGAACTAAGCCTCCGTGGCTCATGCGGCAGCGCGCCGGACTATCACTGCTGGGTCCCATGGTTCAAATCTCGATCACTCCATGTGAGATTTGTGCTGGACAATACGAAGGGAGGGACAAGATTTCCCCCGGGTACACCGGTTTCCCTGTCATCATTCGTTCCAGCATTTCATTTCATCTGCGAGTTATTCATCATTGCCCCAGAGAAGTGCGACAGGCTTCGGCACAATTCCTATCCTTGCCATTAGATGGGGGCTTCATTCATTCCATTCCTTACCCGGTCGAATGACTGGAAACAGGCTGTTGAGTTTCATTGTTCATATGAACTGATTAGGGGCCGATCACTTTGTTTACCTAATAGGGTGGCTGACAGGTGGATTATCTCTCTTTAATTATAGGTATGTTCTAGGTCTATTAATATTATAGTAGCTTTCACAAACTGAAAACTTCAAAGCTATATAATAACAATAACAGGCAGTGGCGTAAGTGTAAAACAACACAGTTTCTCATGTAAACCTATGTATGCATAAATTGTATATTTGACTTTAATTTTGATATTCGGATACATTTTTTCTGTTTTTATTTGTTTTAAGTCACATCGACATAGACTGGTCTTTCGGTGACGATCGGAGAGGAAGAGACTAGGAATGGGAATGAATCGACTGTGGCTTTAAGTAAAGCACAGTGCCAATATTTGCCTACAGTGAAAATGGGAAACCATGGAAAGCGATCTTCAGCCGACAGTGGGATTCGAAACCACTATCTCCTGAAAGCAACCTGATAAGTACGATTCTTAAACCGCGTAGCCAGATTGTTTGGTAATCGGATAATTATGTCAATGATTCTCCATATCTGAGATCCAAACAAATATGTTCTGATTTAATAAAAAGAGCGTGCACTTGCACAGAAGAATTAACGTCAAACTTCGCACCGTAATAAAGTATGTCTTGTCTTACTCTTTGACATACGTTTGCCTAAAACGAACTACGGAAGGACAGTTGCGTAATGACACGAGGTTTGGAATGGGGTCCACTCCCACTCAGCACCTGGGGGTCAACTGAGTAGAGGTTCGAGTCCCACCATAGCCACGCTCGAAGTGCATTTCCGTGGTTTCCTACTCCTCCTCCAGGCAAATTTCGCGATGGTACCTAACTTAAAGCCACGGCCACCTTTTCTCTCTTCTATGTCTATCCCTTACAATCTTCACATCCCCTCACAAGGCCCCTGTTCAGCATAACAGGTGAGGCCACCTAGGGAAGTACTGGTCGTCCTTCGCAGTTGTATACCTCGATCCAGTGTCTCACGCTCCCAGACACTGACCTAGTGTCTGTAAAAGTGGGATCCCTCGCTGAGTCCGAGGGAAAATCCAATCCTGCACGGTAGACGGATTACGGAAGAAAGAAAGAAAGAAAGAAAGAAAGAAAGAAAGAAAGTGTAGATAAACTTACGTGTAACAACGAGCTGCGCAATCTATAAGCTCTAAGCTTATGGGCTCCTTTCTTCCCATCATGATAGTACTCAGAATCTTGAACCAGTTACACGGCAGGTTGCCATTTCTGACGTCACCGCTATGCGGTTGGAAATATTCCTTATTATGTGTTTTCATAGTGTATGGTAGGATGGTGGTTGTGATTACATGAAGAGGTGTGTGTTGGGACAATCACAAACACCCCGTCCCCGAGCAATAGAAATTAATAGACGCACCTAAAATTATTGGTCCGTCTAGGAAATGATTTCACGACCCTCTGAACTGAAGGCCACTATGCTGGGCATTCCGCCGGGAAAGTAGAAGAGGAAGAATAATAATAAGAACAACCGTGATGAATAGCTCAAGCGGTAGAGCAATGGTCTTCTGAGTCCCACTTGGCAGGTACGATCCTGGCTCAGTCCGGTGGCATTTGAAGGTACTCAAATACATCAGCCTCGTGTCGGTAGGCCTCAGGGGCTCCTTAACTTTGGAGCGTGGGTTGGCGACGGGGTCCTTAGCTGACTCCTTGCAGTGCTCCCACTTGCTTGTGCCAGGCTCCTCATTTTCATCTACGCTATTCGCTCTCCCTTGGTCAACTGTTTTCCAACCCAAACGCTATTAGAGCACTCAATTCCTAGGCAGTCATTCATTTTGACACCCTACGTGACCCTTGTTTTTCTTTGGCCGATAGATTCATTTTCCCAAATGTCGGTTCCCTTCAGTTTTTCTCTCTGATTAGTGTTATATAGAGGATGGTTGCCTATTTGCACTTCCTCTTCACTACCACCACCAATTCGTGTCTGTATATTTACTGGCACGTAAGAGAACTCCTGCGGAACAAAATTCCGGCTCCTCGGCATCTCCCTAAACCATAAGAATGCAGGCGAAATCCGCGTAATTTGGACCACTTAAATTTAAATTTAAATTTAAACTTCCATAACTCTATTGGCCGTGATGCAATTTCTCAAATTTTTGGACACGATAGTTAGTGCAATATATCAAATAATTTAGTGAAATTTAGTGAAAATAAATGTTAACATTATCTTTAGGACTTGTTTAGAAGTAATATTTATTCTAAAACTTGTTATCATGTAATTTGGACTAGTAAATATAAACACTGACAAGTTATTTAACGTATTTATTATAAAACACGAAGCAATAAAATACGACACTATGATTTGTGGTCGTCACTTTTGGCATGAAGGACAATGATAAAACAATTCAGCCTGAATTTTGGCGCAGTGTTCACGAGCCCACTTTTTGCAACTACTGCACTGAATCTAATCGCATCATAATACCTGTCACCTACACTGCAAACTGGTTTAGATTTTCTATTGCGACTGTAGTGAACATTTCCTCGACCGCTGCTCATCCCGAAGGCCTGCAGATTGCGAGGTGTCATGTGGTCAGTGCGAAGAATCCTCCCGGCCGTTATTCTTGTCCTAGATTTGGGCCGCCATACCACAGTCAGATAGCTCCTCAATTGCAATCACGTAGGCTGAGTGGACCTCGAACAGTCCCTTAGATTCAGGTAAAAATCCCCAAACTAGCCGAGAATCGAACCTGGAGCGTCCGGATAAGAGGCAGGCACGCTACACCTATACCACATGGCCAGTCTCAAATTATAAAACAAGCTCTTTTAGAATCTCCAGTAAAACTACGAAGAAACGAAATTACTACAATTGTTTCCAGGTCCAAATTACACATTCTCGGGCAGTCCTAATTAATATAATAATGTACAAAGTATTTAAAATTTACGAATGAATCTATGTTAAAACTTACCTAGATATTTCACTAGTACTTGTGAAACATAAAGAGCCTCTTGGCTGAAATGTCTACTCACAGTACACTTATTTGTCACCGTATAAGCTTACAATGAATGTGAGATTTAAGATTGTTTTCCTCTTCCTCGTTCAAGTTTAAGACCATTAGCAAAACAACTTCCAATAAGAAGACACCTTCGGCTGTCTTGATGACCTTGCCTCAAACAGGGGGTGACCAAACTAGCAAATACCAAAAATATTATATTAAACTATTACCGGCTAGTGCAATAATAATATCAAAAGTTTCTTAGTTTTTGCCACAGATGTCGAGGGAATATTCTCCCTCCAATGGAGCGACTCCCACATTACACCGTCACGCCATTTACTTCCCAGTCTTCCTATGATACTTCGTTGTTTTCAGACTAACATTAATTGGCTATCGCCCTGATGACTGAAAGTAATGAAACCCCGTATTACCGTTATGAGAAATGAAGTCTCCAAACATGGGCGTTAAAGAGCGTTCATATTGAACGCGCCGAGAACAATGGGAGTAGGGACAATAGTCTGGTGTTGTGTATCATGGCCCAGTAACCGGCAGGAGGCGCGCTACATTTACATTATAATACTGTTCTCTGTCTTTACGGCTCAGTAATCAACCCGGCGTGCAGCTTTACGATAATCCTGCTAAATTAAATCCATCTTTTATTCTATTTTTAAAGCACTGCAAACAGTGTTTCGCATGCCATAATGATTCCAAATTTGATATCTAAATAGAGGCCATGAGGAAACAGAATATAATTCCCTTCATAAGGATGTAATAATTTTTTATTTCATGTACCAAAATTTATAGAAACAAAGGGTCTAGTTCACATTTTGGTGTGCCATTCCTCCTCCAGCATGCAACCCGCAAGAGATTTTAGAGTCATAGGGGTGATGAAGTGGAAGGCGTCTAGCAGGCACTGTCTGCTCGGCAGTTTGGTAACAATACTCAGCTCAGATATCCACCTCAAGTAACTCGCAAACCGTTAAAGATATTGACATCCTGTTCTTACTTTTAACTAATGTTACCATGCGGCTCATTGTCGAACCTGCAGTAACTTTCCAGGGTGTCAGTATCTGTTGAGACACAAGTGTTAAAAACCTAATAGAGTCATTACAGTATTGGCCGTCTAGTGTCTCTGTGGTGCACTACAGCGGAGAGTTCGCACCACAGAATGTTTTCGTGACAGTTATTCGCTAGTCCCAGCAAGGGGGAATTGGCAGCATGCAGTATAAACAGAACTGCATTCTCTGTTGTGAAGGGTAGTTGAATATCAGTCATGGAAGTTGAGAATGTCGTAGTTCGAATAAAGGAAAAATTTCAAATCCTACAGAAAATTAGGAAATCCGCCAGCTAAACATTTGAGACGATTAAGTCGAAATTGCCCGGATTGCCACGACTGTAAAAAAGACGTGAAAAGACACGCCAAAAGATTATGTGATCCCTGAACTGTTAGCACCTGTCCACGAACATAGTAGTACATAGGCCTACATAGGTGTATAGTGTGTTGCCTTCACCGTTAAGCGCCCGTCCAAGAAGTAACTGAAAGTAGTACACGAGTGTGCGCCGTGTTGCCTACACTGTAGGCGCCTGTTCACAACTTCGTTGACTGTAGTAGTACTATACGTGTTAATAAAGGGGGTTTGTAGAGCCTTGTCTGTTCCAAATGCCGTTCTTTCCTATATTATCATCGAATGTGGCCGCACATCATGGGAGTTTTTCGGAGACATTGCCTCTATCACAGCTGATCACAGGTGGTCAACAGGAAAATAATCTCAATGTGTAGTTTGAGGCTGTCTCGGTTTTAATTCCTCTATATAAGAAAGAATACAATTTTTGCCACGGATTGGTGTGTCCCTCGCAAGCACTGAGGAAGGATCTATCCTCTTTGCTTCCTCAGGTATCGTAAAACATTATTTTTCTATGATCCCTATATCCGAGCCCGTTATCGAAGCGCCATCGAACGATCGGTATATTTCAACAGTGCATGCAAACGGACGTTCTGCGTTATCATTAGTCAACTGCTACGAACCATCCAGTTATTTTTATCAATTAAAAACTGCAGATGATTGTACGGTGATTGATTGCCATTCAATTTAGGCTGCGTTAATTGATCACTCAGCCATGTTTCATTGAAATTTGTTTCATCCAACCAAGCAGTTCCCTTGTATCATTGTTTTACTAGCCCCATAATGCCATTTTAGAATATTAAAACAGATTGTCCATACGTTTAACGGATTTGGAGATGTCTGACTTCGACGTTCTTATCCACTCATCCTTTATACGGTATCTGGCCACTTACTCGAAACTTTCCGAGCACGTTGGTCGTGCGATTGGGGTCGCGCAGCTATGGCCTTGCATTTGGGAGATGGTCGATATAAATCCCGTCGTCAGGAGCCCTGAAGATGGTTTTCTGTCGTTTCCCATTTTTCAAAGTAGGAAAATACTGGTGCTGTACCTTAATTAAGGCCACGGATACTTCCTTCCCACTCCTAGTCCTTTCCTGTCCCATCGTTGCCAAAAGACCTATCTGTGTCGTGCAACATAAAACAACTTGCAAAAGAGGAGTACACTAAATATGAATAGTGTAAGCGAAAATCGAAAAAAAATCTTCTGGTATTCCTATAAAGATCTAGTCTATTCAGTGATTTTTAAACTATTTGCATATCTCAACCTGTTTATGGATGAGTAGACTATAAATATGAACTTTGGTCGAGATATAATCAATAGTGTAAGAGAAAATTGAAAAATACTCTTCTGGTCCTCCTATAAACCCCAAGTCTGTTCAGTGATTTTCAAATGATGTGCATATTGAAACCTATTCTGGATGAGTAGACTCCAGATATTAACTTTGGTCGAGATATAATCAATAGTGTAAGAGAAAATTGAAAAATAGTCTTCCGGTCCTCCTATAAACCCCAAGTCTGTTCAGTGATATTCAAATGTTGTGCATATTGTAACTTACTCCTGGATGAGCAGGCTCTAAATATGAACTTTGGTCGAGATATAATCAATAGTGTAAGAGAAAATTGAAAAATACTCTTCTGGGCCTCCTATAAACCCCAAGTCTGTTCAGTGATTTTCAAATGATGTGCATATCGAAAACTACACTTGGATGAGCAGGCTCTAAATATGAACTTTGGTCGAGATATAATCAATAGTGTAAGAGAAAATTGAAAAATACTCTTCCGGCCCTCCTATCAACCCCAAGTCTGTTCAGTGATTTTCAAATGATGTGCATATCGAAAACTACTCCTGGATGAGCAGGCTCCAGATATGAAGTTTGATCGAGATCTATTTAACCGTTTACCCGTGATGGTGGAACAAACAAACAAATAAACAAACAAACAGATAGACACGAAAGCCAAAATCTACTGAGACGGTTTTGAGTTGACCTATAACGGATAAATATATCAAGGCGAAAAACGAGTGAAATTGCAGACAGCGGACCCCTTATAATTTTATTTATAAGATCACCGATTCTGCGGCATTGTGATGAATGTCGACTTATTAGCACGTTAGATAAGGTTTAAGGACCAGTCTTAGCTTGCACTTTATTCAGGTACAATATTCCTTACACTATGCATGTGAAAAGTAGGAGCCTGTTTTCTTGTATACGACTTTTAAGCCAGCGTCTACCAAAACCAGCCATTTACAGCCAAGTTGTACTTCATCTAAAAATAATAATAACCACCTTAGACCCAAGTTTTGTAATCATATTCATTCATTTTCGAAACTCTGTGGCACTTCCTTATGCAAAGGCAACTGACTTCTTCAGATGATTTTGCGGCTTTACTCTAAATAATAATACTTTGATTATTTATACATATGAGTTTTTAGTCATCAATGATCATATAGAGCTATCTCCCATCCCTATCAATTGCTTACATAGCTTTCCCTTAAACGTTTTCAAAGAAATTGGAAATTTATAGAATATTTCCCTTGATAATTTATTCCAATCCCTTACTCCTCGTCCTATAAATGAATACTTGCCCCAATGTGTCTTCTTGAATTCCAACTTTATCTTCATAGTATACGCTTTCTAGCTTTTAAAAGGTCCACTCAAGTTTATTCGTCTACTAATGTCATTCCACGCCAACTCTCCAGTGACAGGCTCGGAACATACCACACAGTCAAGCATCTCATATCCTTACTCTCAATTCTCCCTAGCCCAGGTTTTCAATATTTTTGTAACTCTGCTCCTTTGTCGGAAACCACCCAAAATAAATCGTGCTGCTTTGCGTTTGATCTTTTCCAGTTCTGGTATCAAGAGTCCTGGTGAGGGTCCCATATACTTTAACTGCGGCCTTACCAGAGACTTATACATCCTCTCTTTTACATCCTTAATACAACCCATAAATAATCTCATAAATATGTGAAAATATCTATAACCTTTCTGTCTTTCGACTCAAACTAGTCCTGTACGCTTCCTGACACAGAAATGCTACGCTGAAAATTTTTATTCCTCGACTGTAACCAAGACAAAAAGGATGGAGCACATTATCAAAATTATTATTGCCTAGTTGTTTAATTTTTCTAGTAAAATTTTTAACTTCTATTAATTTAGAACGAGTTTATATGATGTAAAAATAACAAATAGTTCTAACGGTGGTTGTCACTTTCCTAAGATAATGAACCTGTGTAATTTTATTGGCAAAGTGTGAATTGGGTGAATCGCTTTTAAAGAGTAAGACAAGAATAGCACAGGATGTAGCATGGGAATTATGATGCTGAATCTTCTGTATGAGAATTCATTCAGATTTTGTGTTACTAAGTGTAAATTTTGTTAACGTAAATTAATATTAAAACTAAGAATTTGATAAGTGGTCAAAGATTCGCTATCTACAGTACGCAGGCATTTTAGGAACTGTTAACTAGGCGCTTCACGATGATATGGAAATTACAAATATTATAACCCATTTACTTGTGTTTTGATGGATAATGAGAATGAATAATTTCTTATTCATGAACTGAAGTAAATTGTGGTTTTGTTGTTATGACATTGAAGATGTAGCTGATATAGGCATCCTTGTACATCGTGTAGCAACATACCGTTTAGATCTACTACCTTGATGGGTCTTCGCCTAGAAAACGGCCGCTGCTCAGCCCGAAGGCCTGTAGATTACGGGGTGACGCGTCGTCGGGGAGACTAATCCTTTCAGCCTTTATCCTTGGCTTCTTGCTCCGTGTCGTTATCTCACTAACTACAGCACTTCGATTCTTCTTTCGTAGGCTGATTGAACCTCAAATCGGCCCTCAGATTCGGGTAAAATCTCTGACCTGTTCAGGAGTCGAAACTGGATCCTCCGGGTGAGAGATTGCTACCCCTCCACCGAGGAGCTATATATACCTCGTATAGCCTTTATTTGTAAACTAAGTAGCTTTCCTTCCTTTGTTTCTTTTTTCTTAAACCTTTTTATCCTCCGGGGTTGGTTTTTCCCTCGGACTCAGCGAGGGATCCCACCTTTACCACCTCAAGGGCAGTATCCTGGAGCATGAGACACTGGGTCGGAGAAATACAACTGGTGAGAAGGACCAGTGCCTCGCCCAGGCGGCCTCACCTGCTATGCTGAACAGGGGATTTGTAGCTGATGGGAATATTGGAAGGGATAGACAAGCAAGAGAGAAGGAAGTGGCCGTGGCCTTAAGTTAGGAACCATCTCGGCATTTGTCTGGAGGAGAAGCGGGGAAACCACGGAAAACTACTTCGAGGATGGCTGAGGAGTTAATCAACTACCCCCACTTCCTACTCAGTTGACCTCCGGAAACTGAGTGAATCCCGTTCCAGTACTCATACCACTTTTCAAATTTCGTGACAGAGCCGGGAATCAAACCTGGGCCTCCGAAGATGGCGGCTAATCACACTAACCACCACACCACAGAGAAAAAGTAGCTATTGAATGAAACCCATCTGGTACTTACATACCATAACAGTCTTCGTCTGTTGAAAGACAAAGACTCACTTCATCCTGTAACTTCTACGGGACTGTTACATCACAGTACACAAAGCCAGGACCTCAGGTGGACATGTCGCAATGACAAGCGTATTAATCGCTGTGTGTTCCGTCAACAACACCTGATTGGATTATTGCAATGTGCTGCGGTATCGATTGGGAGCGAGCGAATATCGCATTACAATGGCTTCTATGATGCGATACAAGCTACGATAGCGTCACGGGTACAGCGAGAGAGATGTGTGACAGGCTTATCTACTGGCCCGGAGGCTGGGTTCCCAGAACATACAGTACTCTAGTCTGTACGCGGCGCACTGGATCTCATATAAACCACGGATTATTCTATTGTGTAGGTGCTCTATTCCTGTGCGGGAAGCTAGCAAACAAAAGCGGAATATAAATTAAGAAGTTTTGTTTCGTATAGAAATCTCTTGTTGAGTAGATTTTCTGTTCTAAAGTTCAAAGCATAATTTCAGAACCACGCGTAGTTGAAGAAGCTAGACGAAATCATGAATTTAAAACGATGAGGTTAGAATAGGACATTTTTAAGTATAAAGGCGGAAAGTGACACGTTTATAAACATTAATTAAATGATACGGTAGTGAAAGCCTTTGACAAAAATCTACAAGCAACTCAATTTCGAAAACATCCTAGCGAAAGGAGCTACGAATTTTAGGTAAATAAAATATAATAAAATATGAGATTTTATTATTTATTCCTAAAAATTACAATCTTTTTTTAATCATCGTTATCCGGTCGAATAGGTAAGAAGTTTGCTTTTTCTACCACTACGAGCGCTAATGTGAGTCAATGCATTGTTTCACTTAAGCACCACTACGAGCGCTAATGTGAGTCAATGCATTGTTTCACTTAAGCACCACTACGAGCGCTAATGTGAGTCAATGCATTGTTTCACTTAAGCACCACTACGAGCGCTAAGCCAATGCAGAGTTTCACTTAAGCCCTTATAACTACGTTCGGTGCGGACATTTTTTCAGAAATAAAAAATGCCTGAGCGTATTGAACCAAGGAATCCATTACAGAAATAACTATGTAAATAAGTTAATTTGGCTAGGATTTGTATCAAACAGAAAGCGAGTAAAGAAGCAAGGGATTTTTGGCTGTTTTTCCGGAACTGCATTTAGGCCGGAAATGATTTTCTAAATGTGTTTTTTCGGTTCGATAGAGCTATCCAAGGCTCACATTTGAAACATTTCTGGCCCTTTAGCCCTTCAACGTTCAGCACAATTGAGGAAATTGCTTAAATTTACTTAGAGCAAACCTTTACTTTAGCGAAATTGGGAAATTTTCTTTCTTTCCTTTCTTAGAATTCAGAGGGAATAATTTAATGACGTAACAAAGAATAGTTGAAATATAGCTTTGGCATATTTACATACCAACGAGCTCGCCAACAATGCATTGGAGCTCGTCATCTCCAACAATGCATTGGACTTGGAAG